>NW_017306991.1:323352-343557 GCF_000935625.1 Nanorana parkeri
AGTGTATTGTTTGAGGTGCTGTAAAAAAGGAGGGGGGGGGGGGACTAAAGGATGGGAAGAGAGGATAGAAGAAGTTTAGTAATGTATTGATGACTGATGCTACGTACATGGGGACATGTAATGTCTGTATTGTATATATGGATTAGTATGTTTTTTGTGTTTGCTTAATACAATTTGAATATTTAAAAATAATAACACTGTAAGGGATGTAACAATTCAAAGCAAAATGTGCAAACATTTTTTTTATCCTAAAACATTTTTCCTTTAATAGTAATTTAAAGTAACAAAGTAAAGGCAATCTGTTTGCCTCTGTCGTAAATAGCAGTTTTTGGAAAAGTGCTATGTTGCTTACAAAAATATATAAAGCTGACTGACAATTTTACATCTAATGCAGATTTTAGTCTCTGGACATTATGGTGAACATGGGGACAAATTGCTACCCTTTGCTCCATGAATACTCACACCGTGCCCAAGGGAAAGTCAATAATGCAACAAACTACCCCATCTGATATGGCTCCTCTGGATAACTAATCAGAAGTTGTCTAATACAAAGATTACCACTGAATTATTGGAGATTGCTGGTATATTGTACAAATGAGCCTGTGGAAATACATCATCATTATATACACATACAGCCTTGCAGAATCTGGAAACTGAAGATCTAATGTGTTCTCGCTCCCCCTAGAACAGGTGCGATTAAACAGCAAGAATCTGATTTATTGTTCATTAGTGGTTTTTACATAGCATTTCTGGAGCCTATAAATAATTGGAATTGTCAAGACCAGTTTAAAACTCCCATCAATAAAGCCGTTCTTTCAGGAGGCTAATTAGAAAAGCTAAACATTCATTTCACAAGACACTACAGGTCATGATGTAAATTTTATTTCGAAGAATGAGATATCATAAATACCACCCAAATACCTAAACAAGAGGCCATTCATCTGTGGGGAAAGCATTTCACATACAACATTCTAGACACATTTTTATTAATGTGCACTGGATGCAAAATGTTATTATACAGCTGGGCTGATTATGCTCATAATGCATACAGACATAACAATTATAAATAAATCTTTTAAAATCATGTGTAAGACCAGCTATTAGGAACATTGTTTCTCTATGTACTTAATAAATGTCACTAGAAATTTTAAAGAGAAAGCTCTACAAATTCCATGTATTTAAAATTGTTTTAGAGTGGTGCAGTCTTTAACAAAAAAAACTGCAAATAGGACTACTTGTAAACGAAGAATGTAAATATTTAACTTTCCTGCAGCCTGAGCCGTCAGAATGCGGCTCCATTCACTTGAAAATCTTCTGCTAAAGTACACTGGCAAACCAACACTTCCACGTGTGTTCATCTTCTTGGCATCCTGCAGAGCTCACTGGTTTCTTCCGCCAGCTTCCACCTTATTACAGGATCGGCAGCTCTGGGAAACAAGGAAATCAACACTCCCAGAAGTCCTAGTTCCCAGCCAACTTTAGCAAAGGATTTATTATGAATGGAGTAGCATTTTGACAGACTGGGAGAGGGAGGGGTTGCACTATAAGCAAAGATGATGAGTAATCAGTGTGTTTTTGCTCATTCAGTGTTCAGCATACTGGAGGCAGGAAGGTGACACCACTGTGTTCCCTAACTCTAACAGAAGCAGTGGTGTCATCTTCCTGGCCATGCTTGCTGACTGAGGTGTACATTTTACAAAAGTGGATAAAGAGAATTGCAAATTATTTGGCTGAAAACAGTTCACACATGGATAATTTAAAACTAAAGCCCACCTTTTAAAAAAAATAATAGTAAATGTACACACATTCATAAAAGACAAATATGCATTTTTGTTTTTTGCTTTAGAGCCAGTAAAGCATTGAAACCGCAATCAGTGGATCGTGAATGCAATACTCTGTCTCCTACAGACTCTACCTCCTGTCCCTCAGAACAGACATTGAGCAACCGGGATGCACTTGTATGCCATTGAGAACTACAAGTCCCTTTGCCATGGTAACAGATAGAACTTACAATTTCTTGTCAAAGGAATATGTGCACAGCCCTGCCAGATATAAAAGAAATAGCAGCAGTCTGCAGAGAGAATAAACCCCTCGATTTAGGTAAGTTGGAGGGGTTGCGATGTGACCAAGTTTTATGTTACACCCTGAATATGGGTGTAACATGAACCATGGTCTAAAAGGCAAACTAAGCATTTAACCGGGTATTTAGTTGTTTGCCTGTAATCAGCTTTCATATATAAGAACAGGAATAGATGTATTACTTAGGATGGGGTAGGCACAGAATATACGACGACTCAAACTACCCTTGACTTTTTCACACAGCATATAACATACCCCTGTTATCCTGGTAAACACCAGTATGCCAAATATAAACTTTCATTTCTAACCTCCTATGGGTTAATTAATACACTTCCTTTTCATGAGAGGAGAGTAAGTCGTGGGTCAAGAGTGTCTGAAAGTGTAGCCCCACTTCGGGCAGACCTTTGTTGTCGAGGAGCCATGCACTGGTGACAACTTCAAAATCCACAATATGCTTCCTCCTCCTTCATGCCAGCAGAGTGATATCAGGACAAGGGCTCAGTAAACAGCAGCAAGAGGCCGTGAGGCGGCCCCAGGGACCAGGTTTGTATTTATTAAATTTGTCTTCACTGGTGAAGTAGACATTCTCTGTCAAGATAGTTTACATCAGCTGGTTGCTTAGCCAAGCTAGTTGTTGATTGGAGGATGATGAAGGGGGCATCATCCGCCACCACCTCGTCTGCATTTAATGTTACACCGACTGGGTGTTTTTACTATTGTTCACCTGGATATGTCTGTTCCACCATCACTTTGGGGATAATTTTACAAAAGTGTATCCAATTGCTACCAATTGTGAGTAGTTTTCTTTTTAATATTAAACCTGTTGATACCGCACATGGTGGTGGGCTCCTCTTTGGTTTTGTTTTGGTACTGGTGACAACTTATGTAAGCCTCTTTACTTATATCTCTTTGTCTGCTGCAGCGAGTAGTGCTGAAAATTATGATTCTAGAACAGGAGAATGAAGCAGGTTTCTCTCTAGCTGAGAAAGCTTACTAGGATGCTGAGCCAGAACATTGCCATAGTACCAAAATGCAAAAGCAAGAATGATTCCAATGTTACTAAAAGTTCCTTAATAGAAAGTCAGAGTGATGCCAATGATAACAAATCGCCATGTTATGAAAGCCAGGGCAATGAAAGTGTTACAAGGAATGGTTTGCACTATTCCTGCTAAAGAGGAACTTTACCCATATCTTATAAATAACAAAAAGGGCACCTTCGGAAATGTCTAGTAATGACAATCTACAAACACATATTTCTAGATAATTGCAGGCCTTGTAGTCTTTGCATACCCTATTTCTCTTTTCTTCCCCAGTCATTTGACAGTGGCCATTTTAACTAAGGGCAGCCTACTAGATCTCCCTTTACTTTCTGAAACTTTGGCAAATGTGATTAGGACATGTGACCATGCACATCATCTCAGGGGAGGAAAATGCCTTTACTGAGATCCCATGAGATTAGGGATGACATTTTCCAGCAATGCTCTGCAGATGTTCTCTTCCCAATGTGCAACGCTTGGGCACAATTACATAATTTGTGCCAAAGTGGACCAGGAAGTGGATGAACTCTATTTGTAATTAAATGAAAAACATGTTTGTTTAACTAATGAATGTAAAGATGATTTTAAATCAGCATGCAGGGCTGCATGATGATGTGATTTTTAGTGAAAGGGGTTAAAGGTCTACCTTAACTCTAACACAACTGGGCACCAGGGCCCCTAGGATACTGTTATCCTTGTTCTCATTCTGGTCATACATGTAGTATTTTGAAAGCTTTCGAATAAAACAATTCCATGGAACCCCTATGTGTGGTCCACAACAATCTGTCACCCATGGATCCAATTGTTTCCCACTTGCAAACAACCAAAATTGTGATGGAAATCAACAAAAGCTGAGGGGAGGCTACCAAAACTGCTACCTTTGTGGCCAGTAAAAGTTTACACAGCCAGCTCTAAAAGCCTGGCGGTTTCTGCACTCCACTAAAAAGTATGCAATTTTACAATTAATTCACAGTACAAAATAGCAAAAAGTACACAACTGTCCACTATAAGAGAAATACTATATACAGCTGTCAATGGATCTAGAACTGTACCACAGTCTCTCATACAACATCCAATGCACCCAATCATCCAATAGTCTCCCTGACAATATGCAATAAGTACAAGTAAAAAAAAACTACTAAATATGACCCCCTCCGCATATTTTTCCCCCCTACTTTGTGACGCAAGGTATACTCACCTAAGCGTCCCACATGGGTCCCTCAACAGGGCTGTTACCTGATGTAGGCACAGCTGATCCAGTTCTGCAGATGTGCCTCCACTGGTTGGTCCCTGAGAGTTCCTTCGCACTGATGTCTCTCCTCTCCTGGATCCTGAGAGAAATGCACTGCTGGAGAGCCAATAGGAAGTGTTCAGGTCACACAGGCAGTGAAGTGAACACCCAAACAAGGACCCTGGCTCATGTAAACAGAAGAGGAGACTAGACTCTCCAGGAGCATCACGTGAATGCGATTTTACGTAAGAAAAATGGGGATTTTTTTTCCATGACAGTGATAAGTTAAAGGTGGGTGAGGGGGAGAGATGGGGTTCATATTTTGAACCAAAGTTGAGTTTTAAACAATTCTGACACTTACCTTGAAATGAAGGCTTATTCATGCTAGCCATTCGAGGGCAGTAGTGTTGTCCAGGGAATCCCTGAATATGGACCTCCAATGGAACAGGCCGCACAGACGGGCGGAAATTGAACAGTCCCATCTACAATGTTAACGCAACAGACTTTATTAAAAAACATTTTGATTAAAACCAACTTAAGATACAAAGATTGAATCTGCAGCACTTTGTTACAGAGAAAAATCTAAGCATACCCAGTAAAATGAGTTGTATTAACAGATTCTACAAAACTGTTTGTGACCATAACACTACCTCCACACTGCAAGAGTTAACTGCTCGTTTTTGTCTAGGGAAAAAAGAAAAAAAAGTTATACTCACCTGATCCTGCAAGCCGGCCAGCTCTTAGACCAGTCCCTGGAACCTCTTTCCCCCTCCTCTGCAGTGGTCAAAGGATCCTTGAGTCAACATGTCCAATAAAGTGTCTAAGACGTGGGGATGCTGAGGGACATACCATCGCTGCATTGGAGGAGACAGGCTGAAGGGAGCGCTGTCACAGCTGGCCGGTTCGGAGGTTCGAGTATATCGTTGTTATTTTTGACACTAGGCAAATACGAGGAGTTAACTCTTACAGTGCGGGGGTAGCCCCACCAAAATTTTCACTGTAGTTGTTTCTATAAAACACAAATGGACAATTATTTGAATAGAGTCGAGTGCATCCAGAGGCATCATAAAAGTCTGCACTTACAGTAGCAAAGAGGGACAAAAAGGGGTTCCTGGATAAGGTGTTAGACTCAACTACCAATGGAATGGTAATACACTTCAACTCCATCTGATACAGTAGTGGGAACTTACACTAAAGCTGGCAATCCACTAAACAAACTGATTGCACAGTGTCTGTACACTCTTTTTTAGCTTTACCAAAACTATGTAATAAAAAAGACAAAACAATAAATGTACTATTTAGTATCAAATCAGGCAGACCCTCATACTACAACTACATAGTTGTTGGCAGATCTAAAGGAAACTGTACAATTAGATTGCATAGTATATGGTAAGTCTTAGTGAATAGCACCTTTAATGAAAAAAACAGAAAAAGGGTTGGATAAGTTATTATAGTTGCATGCTAATTTTATGTTTGGCAGCTTGAGTAACTGAAAAACACAGCTAACCTACCTGTCCAATGCCCAACCAATCAGCAAGATCTCTAGCATTTGCCAGAGCTGTTGACAAACCAACAACACGCACTGTCTTCTCTGTGTGTGAGGAAATAAAATTTGTTCGGGATACAATAACTTCAAGTACAGGTCCTCTCTCATCCCCTAAAAATAAACAAACATAACGTCACACAACGTACATTGACGGAATGCTTTTCTTATGCAACATCCAAAATGTGTTGTTAGTTAGATTTGACATTACTTACCAAGCAAATGGATTTCATCAATGATTAGAATGGCCACTTTCTGTACATAACTTCTGTTCTGCCAGCTCCTGCTGACCCCATCCCACTTTTCTGGGGTAGTGACAATGAGGTCAGCTTCAGCAATAGCTCTCATATCAGGAGTCACATCACCAGTCAGCTCGACAACTCTGTTGAGAAGCAACGTTTTTAGATGTTGTGAATAATTTTAGACCACTGCAAAAAGACAATATGGCTAAAAAATGAATGTCTGAACATTTGTTTCCTAGGCACAGTGGATTTCATAATGGGTTATACAGGAACATTTTAACAAGAGAGTTAAGCTGGCTAAACACTATGGGGGGGATTTATCAAAACTGGAGCAGATCTGCACTGCAGCCAGTCAGCTTCTCTCTCTTACCTGAGCAAACTGAAGAGAGACGCTGATTGGTTGCAATGGTCAACTGCTCCAGATTATGCTGTGAAGGCACATCTGATGTGAATGCTGTGTTTTGCTATTTACTTTAAATGACACAGGTGAGGTGGGAACATATGAGCCATGGTTATACAAAATGCATTTATCTTTTAAATATGTGCCAATAATTTGTGCTTAAAAACAAATGCACACTTTGAAATGCATATTCTAAAATAAATTGTCATCCGAGTTGTCAAAATCTTGTCTGCCTTGATTAGTCCTATTTGTGTGTTTAATACATACTACTGTTCTGCTACTCCTAAAGATAAATAACACCTCATGAATAAGATCTCATCATATTGTCATGCTTAGTGCTCAGCAGCCCATTGCTAACGAGTGGAAGAAAAATACAAAAAGAAGCAGCACAGGAAAAACAATGAACGTTTCAGTCCATTAACTGCTATGTTGATTGCTTATCCACACTGATTTACTAAATTATACAACTCCTGACCTTGAACAGGCTATTAAAAAAGTTTGCACAAAGAACTGAGCCACTGCTCATGCATGGAAACAAAAATGCAAACCACAATAATCATAATGATTTGAGTTTCAGCATTCACTGAAAGTTCAGCAGACACAGTTATTTTAGATGTACAAGTGTGCCTAATGCCCAAAAAAACATACAAAGGATATTCTTCTACATTTGGAATAGTGAGTGCAACATTCTGGGGGATTTCAGCTATCTAACCCAAACTGATCTGTTTGCAATTAAAATTATTTATAATGTTATTAATTTCAAAGAATATCATTTTATGACTTATTTTTCTGTATGGGTAAATAGACTTTTGTGGAGAATTAAGAGCTCATCTAATGGTTTCTGAATATAATTTATGATTTTGTAGAGTTTAACTGAGTTTTTTGGGGGATTAATTCGGTCAAAAGGCAAAGCAAGAGAAAACAGGAGCATTGAGACAGCCTGTGCTACAGATTTACAAGATTACAGCTTCAGTCAAAAATTCCACACTCAGATGCTATAACGCTAAAGCATTGATATTTAAGCATAGACAGGTGATTTGTGAGGTGTTTCTCAAGCTTTTTTGTGTGTGTTTTGTGTGTGTCTTGTAGTACAGGAAAATAATTGTGCATTTTAGGCCCTATAAATGGAAGCACTTGAGAAATGCACATAAACATGCATTTTTCAGGTTCCATTTAAAGTCCATGAGGCCAACATGCATAATTAAGCCCCAAAAGAAGCTCATGTACTTTTTAGAGCCTCCCTTGACAAATGACACAACACTCAGGTCTTAACAGGAGTAAAAAAAAACAATGGGATTCCTCTTGTTGAGCGTTGTGCTTAGAGAAAGAAGGCACAAAACACATAGATATGAATGGGGCCCATAGTAGCCATTAGTACTGTGCCAAAATGAAACCTGACCATAAATACTTCGACATTATGTATCTGTTTAGTGGGAAAATCTGTTGCATCTTCAGTAATAAATCTGTTGTACTTGTTTGCCCAGGAATAAAAAAAAGCACAGGTCTGTAAACCTGTCGCAGAGACTTCGCTGATTGAGAGGAAGCCTGATTTGCAACTTATTGTGTCACTAATTTGTTTGATACATGTCCACCATTGTGCCTTCAGTTCTATTCACAGTTGTTCCTAAAAAACAGTTTAAGTAAGCAAGCACACAATTTATTTAAAATATGAGTAAATAATGACATAAACACAATCAATTAACAGAAATATTGAAATGATAGAAAACATTGATGGATGATAAACTGTACCTGTGACATATTTGGGGCCCAGTTTTATACATAAAGTATAGTATAGTATATATAGTTATATATAAAACCTCATTTAATTTAGCATATAAGTGTAAAACAAATGCTTCTGATAATATCAGATTGAATGTGACAAGGCACCTACTTTTTACCAAGCTTTTCTTCTATTCTCACTTTCCAGTCCTCCATTCTTTCACGGACCAGAGCCTTCAGAGGAGCTATGTAGACTGCCTATATACAAACAAGTAACACAGAAGTATTAACAGACAGTTTATGTTGGAGAGAGGGACTCGTCACAATATGTGGTTGTTTAAAGTTTCTTATTTGATTGCACAAATATTTCATTTCTATGTTTAATGCAATTTTATTGCCACTACGTGGGTAGAGCAATAATACTGTGCAGCAGAGAGACAGAGAGAGAAACACACAAAAAGTCACTGTCATACCTTTCATCAGCATATTTCAGTTGTCAGAAAATATATAACTGTTTAGGTGTTTGAAGCATTTTTGTAGCCAAAAATTCAGATGCTGAATGTGTGCTAAAATTAAGAAACTGCTCCGGTCGTGAAGTTGTTAATATATGTAATGTAATCTTGAATCTGATTGGTACCTGTGAGAAATGTCTCAATACTAACATTTACACAATATCGGTTTTCTGTATGTGAAAGACAGCAATGATCCTGCAATAGGTATAATTAAGAATAACTTTCATGGGCTGGGGTCCATGAGCAGATTACCATATTTCTAATTAAAAGGACTGGGGTGAATTGGTGCACTGGAACGATTCCTCAACTAAATGTGCTTCTGAAGGTTGAATTCTAGCATTTGACAGAAGAACATCTTTATAGAGGAACCAATATCAAGTAATCTGTTATATGATAAAGTGTTACTGAGGCTTCCGTGACTAAGAGAACTAATTAGGTAAACCTGTAACGCAAGAAATATGGAGACTGCCATTGCCTGAGATCTTTCTCAAAATGTTAGCTGCCTGGCTGTTATGCTCATTGACTGGCTTCAATCCTTTCCGAGTCATTAACCCTAAAAAAACATGCAAATCAGAAAAGTAAGAAGTCCTTATCTGCATACTTGTTTTGGGTTAGTAACTCCAAGAACTGAAGCCAGAGGATCCGATTTAAAGCTAGAGGAAAAAGTAGCAATGGCAGCTGCTAAGAATATTCATCGGCGTTTTTAAAATTGTTTTCCTCACTATGAAGAAAACATGCCAGAGTCTAGTACCTGGAAAACTGTAAGTGTATCTGGACAGAGAATAATTATAAATTATATAAATCAATTTTCCTCCCACTGTATGTAAACTGCTGAACTCTCATAGCGGAGGTCATGCTTTGTACTGTAAAAAAACTGTATCCAAGATAGTACTAGCCTGGATTTGAGCATCATTAGACTATAGCATTTGTCTCCACAGGTGTAACATAAATGTGTCGGTGGCAAAACAGTTTACATATTTAAACATGCAACAAGCAGGATTTGCAAACACAAGAGTAAACCACAGTTTAAGACCTTAGATGTTGGATACTTGTTGAAGATTCTGAAGATGGCCAGTTCTGCAGCTACAGTCTTCCCTGAACCAGTTGGAGCTCCAAGTAGAACATTTGAGTCTGTGTGGTATAGAGTATGGAAGATCTGAGTTTGAACGGGATTGAAGTGTGTAAACTTGTACAAAACTTCATATTCCCTATGTCCCAAAGCTGTCACAGGCAATGGCTGCAGGTCCAACAATTCTGCCACAAAAAAAAAGTTAACAAAATTAATATTATTGTATGGATGCTTACATCTCAGAATAGTATTACACTGCTCAAAACCAGAAAACGAAATATTATTGGTGATATGGCCAGTAATATCTGCAACAAAAGGTACATGAAAGAAGCATATTTGTAAGGCATGCATTACCGTGAATAAAACTGTAACGTTTATGTGACACAACAATAATCCTTTTTAAATGCTCGGCCTCAACTGATAGAAAGCAATTCATCAATGTGAAACCTAAAAAAAAGTGATGCCCAAAATGCATACTTCCTGGGGACATCAGACAGGCATGTGTGGCATGGAAGGATTCAGGAACAGGGCAGTACTGTCATTTCAGAACGCAGTGGGCAGAACTAGGTGTGAGCGAATAGTGAAAAGTTACAAGCTTGTGAATCAACAGTGACAATGCTGATGGCCCCTGCAACATTTTTTCATCCCACTTTAGTGTAAGCAGGCAGAGCCCACACAGAAGCGGCAACGCTGATCTGAATTTGGGAGCAGTGCAGCATTGTTGCCATACCATTACAGGAAGCTGCATTAGGTGAACTTCCCTGGCAGACTCAACAATAATTTGTTGAGGGGCTAAGAAAAAACTTTAAGGGCTGATGCACTCAAAATGTATTGTTTTTTTTAATGGGGGGGCATAATTTTTGATTAAGAAATAATGCTCTGTGCTAAATAAAATATAGTTGAACAACCTCAGACTATGGTCATCTATAATGATTATTACGACCGTAAAAAAAGGTAAAGCATTTTATGTTTACGGAGTGCAAATCTGGTATATTGCTTTCAATGGTGTTATGCACACAGGTGCGTAAACATGCGCTGTTGTCAGATTTTTTTCAACCACTTGCTGACCGGGGTGTTAAACCCTCTTCCTCGCCAGGCCAAATTTCAGTACTCAGCGCTGCGGTACTTTGACTGACATTTATTCAGTCATGCAATGCTATATTGAAATGTATTTTATACCATTTTTTGGGGACAGATAGACTTCTTTTGGTGGTATTTAATCACCACTGGGGTTTTAATTTTTTTACCATATTAAAGTGACATTAAAGTCAAATAAATGTTTCCCTTCCCCCAATGTTAATGTTAGCACTTACCTTAAATTATGTCTCTTAATCCGATCTTCCTCTTCTTTCCTGATGACATTTTGGAACAAAAAAACGTTTCCCCTATATTAAATTAGGAAACATTATTACCCAATTTTTTGGTAAAATATAAAAGACGGGGTCACGACGGCTAAATAGACACCAAACATGTCAAGCTTTAAAATTGCGCGCAACGCTAAAGCTCCAAAAACGACAATACCCAAAATTGGCCATAGGCGACACTTTAAAAGCTTTTACCACTCATCAGTTTAGTGTTGTTTGGTCCTAAAATTATTGCTCACACTCAACATTCGTGGTGATATGTAACATGTGTAGCGCAATTGTTGTTTTCACGCGTTGGCGCACCTGACGCATATTTATGTTTATATGTGCGTATACGTGGGGGTGGTAGACAAACATTTTTTGGGGTTTTAAAAAATTTTTTTTTTAATATGTGACTTCATTCTTTTTTTTAACTTTTTTATTTTTTGTTAAACTTAATGTTATTGCTATCAAATAGGGGGCTAACAAGCCGATCGTTTGTATGTGTAACAGCCGGTAACGGCTGTTTGCATCTGACAGTTTTTTTCTGCCCGAGCAGAAAATGTAAGCCAATGGGAGCTTACCATCCATCCATTTTTTTTACAATGGGCAGACAGCAAGAAGTTAAGACAAAATAAAAAAGAATCTGCATCTGAGCACATATATTTTAAGTGCATACATGTGCAAATGAATGTTTACATGCATACTTTAGTAAGCACATACATGTGCATGTAGCCTAACCTGTAATAGACTTGCCTTTTTTTTTTACACTAAAATTCAGCAGCAGCCAACATTCTTGCTATTTTAGGCTGTAGACCTTGAGCTAGGTAACAGTTTTTATGGGCTGTAAAAGTGGTACCCCAAATAATATGGTATTAATCCTGACAATTCTGATTCTACCACAGATTAAGAGTGTGTACTGGAGTAGAAGCCCTCTAGTGACATCTAGAACTTGCATTAACTGAATTAATAATTGGTTTATTTTAAATATCAGACAGACCTACATAGAAATTACATTATATTTCTATATGATTTCATATACTGTATGTATTTACATACAGTAGATCAGATGAAGATGGAAGGAATATACAGTCTTACCTGTGTGTGGAGGATGCCTTTCTGGCAAAATGAGATGTTGAAAATTTATTATGCAAACTGCTTCAGCTCCTAGCCATCGATCAGACACTGCCCGGATATAGTACTGGGAGGGTAGTGGTTCAAAGATGGGTATTGTAAACACCAGGAGCTGCTCTTCTTTCATAGCAACCTGCAAAAGTTGAATTGCACTCTGTCATACTGTAGGTGCCTCAAACAATATTTTCAAAGTATTCTTAAAATTCTACAATGTATTCAAGACCAGCCACACCCAGCTCCACCAAAATACACAATACTAATCTTCATGAAAAATGTATCATACTTCATATAGCAAATATGAAAAGAAATCAACCTTCATGCTCCTGCTGTAAACCAGGGGATAGCACAATGGTCAACGCTGTACCCCTGCCTGTGACTTCACAAGGGAGGATGTGGTTGTAGACAGTTGTTGTCTGATGGGGCAGGCCATGCTAGTACAGTGCAAATAAAGCTGCTTTTCTGTGCCTATTGCAATCCTTATCAATGTCAATCAAAGGGATGGGGAGACCAAAGCTGCTACCTTGCCTGGGGCCCATTTTCTTTTTTGAATGCATCTCTGACTCAGGCACATGGAAGAGCTAGCATTCTTATTTTTTGTAAGCAGAATTGCCAGTTCCGTAACCTTTGCTAGATGCACCGTGTGTTGTGGGAGGATGAATTTCAGCACCTACCAAAATGATCAGGTGGAAAAAAGGCACAATCTTGTGGTCGGGGTGAGATAACTCAAGAAAAGGCCAAATTCCTGTGGGAAGTGGTGAGAAAAAGGCAGTGCCTTGTGAAAATGGCCAAGATAAAGCAGACTCTTTATGAAGGGGTGATGTCTAACATCACTTTACATTTTTCACATGCATAGAATGGCATCTGATACCTCAGACACGCAGAACAATGTAGCACTGTATTGGCAGCCATCGGCTGCTGTAGAGCAGTAATCCATAAATAGATATGAATGAAGCATTAGATGTTTAAGTCTTTCAGTTAAAAAATAAACCATACCTGTTTCTTTTGCAGCAAAAAATATTCTGAATGGTAAATGTGGTCATTAGTGGGATCTTCAACCCAAATCCACCAAGGTTCTCCAACTGTTCCATGCACCTGTTTTTATAAACCTGTGTTAGTACATAATACATTTACATCTGCATTTTAGTTTAGTTGTTTATCTCTTTCCTTAGATTTGAGGTAAAATTAAGTCTAAAACACAATATGGCTACTTTCAATTACATGGGAAGTGGGGTCTTGACCACAAGCTCAGAGCCCAAAGCTTTAATTCCTCAATCCTATCTGGTATTAAAAAGCTTCCTATGCAACCTTGGAACTCCACATTACCATGTACTCAGCTAAAGTCCCTCACCAAAAACTACACTACAGCAGACATTGGACAATCCCTTTCAGATTGAGGTGTTGCACTTACCTAAAGCCCTACATATGTTTATATATAAGAGGGATTCCAAAGCACCAAACTAAAGAGTGAAGGAGACAACACCTAGATTGGCAACATTTTCATAGAGTTACGTACATGTTTTCATAAGCTATAACTTATAGACTTATAACAGTACATGCCTTGCATATACTCTTAAAAGCAGAACTTTATGTTGTAAGCAGCACCCATGGCATTGTTGACACTTCCCATCTTTTAAATAAATAATGTCCTTTGTATTCTACCTTTTATTTGTCACATATCAACTTATCTAGTCCTTCTCAGCCTTCTTTCAGCTAGTGGGAGGGATTCAAAGTAGACGAAGTAACAGAGAAAATTCAGGGTGAGACTGGGAGGATTTACATTACTCTTTTTTGGAGGGCCAACTGTCCAAACATACACAGAGGCAGCTAGAATAGATCAAGGCAGAGGTCATACAGATACCAAGATTTTGTTGCTGTACCTGTACACCATCGGGAACACAAACATGCAGCTAACAAGAAGACACTTTTAAGTATGCATACATGCATTTTTCTAGCACTTCTGCAATAAATGTATGCATAAATAGCGATGCCACAGTTTAGCTTTATAGGCCCATCTTATTTGATACTGATTTCCATCTATTATTTCAATATTAGTTTGTAACATCTGCAAGTAACAGTGTATGTCACAGATGAAAAAAATCTAAGCAAAAAGTGCATGCAGATGTTTTCATTTTGGATAGACTATGGAAGGGCTAAGTCCTTGATAGGTTTTTTTTATTACTGACAGGAGTTGAGGGTACATCGTCTAATTGGAAAACCTGTTCTGGTGAGGATTGCCTATAGGAGATTTCCCCTAACTTTGCAGAAATTTCATATAGCTTCCAGTTGCGTCTCCTGGACAAGAAGTAAAAGGACATTTCCCTAACAGAACACAGACAGCAGAACATAAACTTTTGAGGGATTTCAACCATTCACTACTCTATACAAAGCTAAAAAAAAGGTTTAGCTATACAGACACTGTATGAAGTTTATTATTCCACAATTATGATGTATATAATTGAGCTACGCTGCGAGTTGTAATATGCAGTTGCCAATATGTGCTCTGTATTTACATTTTCCTAATGCTAAAGAACTGTACTTTGACACTTCATACGTAGCAATCAAGCAAAGAAAACTCTCTGACATCCAGATAAAATTAAATATCTAATGCTACTTGGAAACACCATGATTATCTTGTTTCCCTAAAACTAGATGGGATAAATAAATGTACAAGCAGGTCCGGTCAGGAAAAATATTAGATTAATTGCAAGCTAGATGCTATCCAACAACAATTCATTTCACTCATTTATTATGTCGTCTGAGTGAGGCACTGCATTATGAGATAAATGAAGATTACTTCATAAAACTTAAATCAACATTTATAGTATTTCTCACTCAACAGTGACACCAAGTTAACTAATGTACTATGCAAGCATAAATCTCGAAATGTAATATGGAAAATAGATTCAAATAAATTCAGCACTTGCTTCCTGACTTAACCATAAGCTTATCACTGTAACTTTTTGAAATTAACTTTCAATGTAGACAGAATCTGGCTGGATTATCCTATAGATGTAAAAACCAGACAGGATAATGAACACGTAACACATAAAGGCAGCACTGGGAATAAAGAGCTACGGGGTGTTGACCTTGTGAACTGTTTGGGTCATCACCTATTGGGTGACCGAGTGCCTCTCATCATGTTCAGTCTATGTGATACAAAAGATTGGCAAGCCAGTGTTCTGACCTTCGGGTTAAATCCAACAGCAGGCATTAATGAGCTTTGTACTAGTGCTGAACATGACAAAACTGTAACCAACTCTTTGCACGGGAAGACATTATCTTTCTTTATTTCCTCCCTCCCATTTGTTAGTTTTTTTATTAGCTTGCAATAATGAATTAAACATCTGCTTACATTCTAAAAGACTGTTTTATATACATATCACTGAATGTTATTTTCCATTACAAGGAAAATAAAAAAAAATAAGATCTGGTCAACATCCACTTGCTTCCACTCCCAGTATACCTATTTAATTCACAAACAAAATAACTGTTTTTTCACACATTACATTCTCTACAGGAATCTAATTATTACAGCTTTACGGTTGTTTTAGGCTTGCCTTATATAACAGTATGTCTGTAAAATATCCTATCCTTTTATTTTTGCCCATTTTTTCCCCAATTTTTTCATTATCGGTACAGAAAAGATTAAATCCTATTACAGATTATGATCCTAAAGGCGCTATGTTACAGGAAACATGTTTTTCTTTTTAAATTTGACCCAGCTCTATCCACCTTTTCAAATAGGTAATACTCATAGTTCTTGGCTATTATCTTTAAAACAGATGGCCCTGATTTACTGTGATGCATAATTTGTAATGGCCTTGTTACAATGGCAACTGGAAGTGGGTGGGATATATTAGGCAGTAAGTGATGATTTTGTTCCTGAAGTTGATGTGTTGGACACAGAAAAAGTAGGTAAGAGTAAGGATTTGAGCAACTTTGACAAGGGCCAAATTGTTATACCCAGGGCCGGCCTTAGGGGTGTGCGAGCAGTGCGGCCGCACAGGGCGCCAAGGCAACAAGGGCATAGACGACTGGGTCAGAGCATCTCTAAAACTGCAGCTCTTGTGGGATGTTCCTGGTCTGTAGTGGTTAGGACCTATTAAAAGTGGTCCAAGGAAGGAAAATCAGTGAACCAGCGACAGTGTCATGGGCGACCAAGGCTCATTGATGCACGTGGGGAGCGAAGAATAGCCCGTGTAGTCTGATCAAATAGAAGAGCTACTGTAGAAAGTCTGAACACACAATAAATAGCAGCTTGTTCTGTATGGAGCTGCGCAGCCACTCACCAGTCAGGGTGCCCATGCTGACCCCTGTCCACTGCCAAAAGCGCCTACAATGGGAACGTGAGCATCAGAACTGGACCACAGAGCAATAGAAGAAGGTGGTCTGGTCTGATAAATCACATTTGTTTTTACATCATGTGGATGGCCGGGTACATGTGCGCCACTAACCTGGGGAAGAGATGGCACCAGGATGCACTACGGGAAGAAGGCCAGTCGGCAGAGGCAATGTGATGCTTTGGGCAATGTTCTGCTGGGAAACCTTGGGTCCTGCCCTTCATGTGGAAGGTTTGACACCTACCTAAACTGTGTTGCTGACCAAGTACACCCCGTCATGAAAACGGTATTCCCTGATGGCAGTAGCCCCTTTCAGCAGGATAATGCACCCTGCCACACTGCAAAATTGTTCAAGAAGGGTTTGATTAATACAATAACGAGTTTGAGGTGTTGACTTGACCTCCAAATTCTCCAGATCTCAATCCAATTGAACATCTGTGCAATGTGATGAAAAAACAAGTCCGATCCATGGAGGCCCCACCTCACAACTTAAAGGATTTGCTGCTGATAGCTTGGTGTCAGATACCACAGCATACCTACAGAGGTCAAGTTGAGTCCATGCCTCGACGGCTCAGGGCTGTTTTGGCAGCAAAACCGGGTCCTACTCAATATTTGGCATGGGTGGTCATGATGCATCCTGGTGCTATCTTTTCCTCAGGTAAATGACACAGGCACTCGGCCATTCACATGATGCAAAAGAAAGTGTGAATCATCAGACTAGACCAGGGCTCAAAATTTCAAGTCCTGAGCTACTAGCCAGGCCTTAAGAGTTACTCGCCACCAGTTGCCCCACCTGACCCCTACCGTGCCCCGCCCTTAACTCCGCCAGGTCAGTGGTGTGACACAGAGAACAGAGATCAGTAACAATGCAGAATCCCATTGCAGGCACTTTTGGTGGTGGACACGGGTCAGCTTGGGCACCCTGACTGGTCTGCGGCTACGCAGTTCCATACGCAACACACTTCTCTGCACTGTGTGTTCAAACACCTTTCTATCGGAACCTGCAAATTTTTTTCTGTTTCCAACACATCAGGGACAAATGTATACTAAAGACCTACTTTACCCACCCTCCATCTGGCGGTTGTAATTGTTTTTGAATTGCATTAAAAGGCTAGCAGGCTGCCAAAATTTAGTTTCTAAAGAACTTAAAAGAAAAATAAGCCGTGTCTCTGCTCAGTGCCTATGTTGTAAATTTGAAGTTGAATTTCTCTACAATGGCTATAGGTACAGAGGGGAGAGAAGACATGTTTTTAACTATGCATAATCTAGCAACAGATTTATTTTCAATTTTCTTTGCCAACAGAGAAGAAGGGAGTTGTGTCCCACAGGTCTATTTTTAAAACAGCATCTGCTGCAGAGGATAGAAGTTGCTGTCTGCAAGTGGCTTTTTTTCTGTGTAGCAGTTAAGCATTGAGATAGATAGGATACTTTTTACTTTGAAATACTATTATAGCTACAGGAAACAAGATTCTCTTATCTAAAACACTGCCTTGAAATGTTTTTCTTGACTCAAACGGTAAAACGTATGGTGTCATAAAATTATGCATATAGCACCACAAATTTACACACAAAAAAAAATCGGTGTTCATATAGAAGATATCTCTTGCTCAAAATCCCACGAGAATACTCCCCCTGCCATGTTCTGAAAGGTTCGCTTTAATACAACTACACGTCCTACATTTTCTGCAAGCAAACCGTATTCTAGAACTTCCACATTTCAGAAACCCCTGCCTTCTTCAGCAGAGGGTGAATTCTATCTAATTCTAAAATGTTAAAGACATAGTAATGATATACCAGTACAGTCCTTACGATTGTTTAACAGATATCATGAAATATTGGATGCACCTGATCATTCCATTTGAAGTCAGGGTTGATGCTCAACCGAACTCTAAGAACTGTGCGAGTAATTGGTTGCATAGTGGCTTCCATTGTAATGGCTGGAATTTGATGGACGCACTGTTTCACCTTTAGCCCAATGTTCACATGATGCAACATGTGACCTAAAAGAGGTACATAAGGTTAAAAACGTTTGCATAAACATTTGCATATACAGGAACAATAATGCAATCAGACTTGTAAATCAGCTTTTAGAGGAGCATATTACAGCTTGCTGTTTTGCATTGTGTTGTACAAATGAGTGACTTTTTTGACCTGGCATGTTCTAATGTTTTGTAATACTTAACTTGAATTAGTACAGTGCAGTTTTAGTATTTGCAGCTCAGAATAATAAGTGTTAACCCACTGCAGTTAAAAATGACTTAAACTACATTTCTATGATAAACTACATTGTATATGCATCACACTTGTCAAAATGAAAACAACCCTATATGTTAAGATTACTAACAATTCACTTTCAACTGTAGTGGGTTAGATTGCTTAAGTAGAATAAGTGCACTTTCAACACTTATTCCTTATTCTTACTTGTCCTCACAGCCTGCTTCAAAAAAGTACATTTCAAAGGGCACTGATGTTTTGTGAATTATCAGCATTATCAAGCATGGGTCCCCTTAGAATGAAAGTGGTGTGTTTTCATCATTTTACATCTACAGTAGTTGCTTCTGGCCACCACCAGAGGGCGTAGAAGGGAAGAAAAGTGACGGTCTTTGAATTCAGATAAATAAGCAGTCCGTCTCTGGTCTTTCCTTTAAACCCATCTAGTGGTGGCTGGTAGATGCAGGAAGACCATACAGGAAGAGCATACTGGAGGCCCCCAAGTCTGAGAGACCTAGTCATCAGCAAAACAAGGATACCTTGTGGCTGACTTTTTTGTGAAGGTTGCAGGGAAACAGTACATTTAACTGCTAACCTTTTAACATTTGTACTACTGGGCTCTGCCTTCCATTTTGTAGTTTAAATGGCCAAGCCAATTTTATTATTCTTTAAACATACATTACAGCTTTAACAGTTTGTAAAACAAATTCCCCCAAACCATATCTTTTCTTACAGAGTAGGACTTACAGTACTGCACAGTATGTATAGCAAAACAATTATTTTAATAAATTACACTAAAAAAATGAGTACTGCACACTGATTCAACAAAATATAAACAATAACAAATCAAAGTATAATTTTAAAATTAGGCACTTTTGTAAAATTAATAAGGGGCTTTTTGTCTGTGCTTCTTAACTGCAGGTATGTGTAAGTCATGTTTACTGTTTGTGAGTGTGTGGATGGGTTTCCCTAAATGTAGTTAGGCTTTTTTATTTAATAATTTGCTTATATGCTTTTTTTTTTTTAGTGTTTTTTTTTAAGTAACAAGGGGCCAACAGAATACAGAAGTCCTCTTTATAAAACCATCAGGTCTCCCTGTTGGCTGAAAATGGAGATCAGGGACACAGTATGCCTTTTCTTCTTTACCCACAATATGCACTTTAGCATTGGGCATTAAACCGGAAGTGTTTAGAATTGTACAGTTCGATTTATTTATAGTAATATGGCATCTCATGTTCGTCAACCTCTCCGGTCACCATTCTGATGTTTTAAATACAGTCAGTGACACAATAAGGTCAGAAGAGAAGGCTACACTAGCAGTAGAGGTCAAATAGAAAGGATTGGG
>NW_017306991.1:343894-346820 GCF_000935625.1 Nanorana parkeri
AAAAAAAGGGAGGGGGGGGGGGGGGGGGGGGGGTACACCTATCTGTCAAGTCTGCATAAGTGATCAGGTACCCAGATCAATTCAATCTTCTGTGGAAAGACCAGTGATTACACCTAAACAAACTCAGGGTTGCTGCTGTATCTGTGAGTTGGTTTTAACCCTTTCATTGCTTTGGAGGAATCCAAGTCATTGGCCACCTAGAAAATGGTACAGTCATGAAACAACCTTTAAAGTCAAAGTCTTAAAAGGGCATTTTTTTGTAATAAAATTGTTTTGAATAAAATTTACAGACAGCTATAAAAATTTAGATTTTCATTTATTTTATGGAAATGAATGCATTATTTTATAACACATGTATGATTTTAGCAAACACCCCTGGCACTAACCTAGTCTTGGGAGATAAATGGACATCATCCTGGCAATCCACTCCTCACTTGTTCTCTCCTACCTCTAAAAATAGTTATCCAGATATACACATGGGGGGCACAAGGTGCATTGGGCCTTACAATAGTTGTCTGATACACCAGAAATCATCAGGACCATGTTATGACAGTCAAATGTAAACAGTTCTAGGGGATCTATAGACATGTGATGATTGTCACCTTACCCGTCCTGCATCTAAAAGCTAATTTATAGGCACCAGACACTCCGGATCAACAATTATTGGGTAAAATACTGACTAGCTTTGTTGGTTAACAAGTGTGACTGCTATTATTTGTTCATGATAAGCTGCCTGAGCTTTAAGTCACTTGGTTAACTTGTATATGCATACATTTCCATATACTGGCCAACCCTGTGTTACTGCCTAATTTAACTTAATGGTACCATGTAACTTTCAAGGTCAAAGAAAGAATGTTACCAATTTCATCTTTCCGCATGTCCTTCAGCTTATCGATAGTGAGCTTCCTCTCTTCCAGTTTTGTTAACACAGATGGTGGCAGAATGGAGAACTGCCTCAATGGGCTGGCCCAGCCCCACAGTCGCTTATCTATGATTTTGCATAGGTTCAAAAGTCTATACGTCATAGCTGGCCATTTTTTTCTGAGAGCTATTTCAAAAAGGGCTCGTACAATTCTAGCTGCATTCTGGAAAAATAATTATCAATGAAAATAGTGTTATAAGAAATAATACAACAGACACACAAAAAATGTTTTTTTACATAAAAAAGTGTTACAACCAGATCACATAAAGAAGTTGTTGCTTAGTATTCTCCAATATCTACTTGTTTACAAGTGATGTGTGTGATAAAAAAGCCAAAGTCAAAGATCTAAAGCTGAACCAGCTTAGTATTGAATTGGAGCTGGTATATCTGCAAACTGATCTGTAATTTAATTAGCCAGAGGTAAGAGCAAGGCCAGATTTCCCACAAGGCCAACCAAGGCCCAGCCTCGGGGCAGCAGGGAGTGGAGGGGCAGCAGGGGTGTGGAATTCCTATCTCCCGATGCCTTGGACATGCAGTTCTGGGCGCCGTGCGGATAGTTGTTTTCTATATCTAGCCCTGCTTTGGGCAAGCAGGGCTAAATGTACAGCGGGGGAAGCCGCTGCTTGTTTTGTACAAGTGATCTTGGCAATGTCGCAGAGATCACTTGTATGCAGCCTGCAGGTCTGCCATTCTCCATGGGGGGTTGGCGGGTAGGGGGGTGCATTGAGGAACCTGGCCTTGGGGCAGCAGAGAGAGTAAATACGGCCCTGGGTAAGAGCCAAGCTTTCTCCTACTGCAGTTATGCAATACAGCTACTACCCGTCAACAGACTGTGACTGGACAATATAGAGGCAGCAGTCATCTCTCTCTTTCTGTTAGTAAGTTCCTTATCAGCACATGCTCATTCAGGAGAGCCTTAATGGCTCTAATTCTCTGAACATGAGGTACCAAAACTGGGGACTGGCCATTGCTGATTGCTCGACAACCACAACATGAATGTAATCAATGAAAGTAATCTTCATTTGACAGATTTGATTTAAGACATAGTACACATATGTAAAGCACTGGCCTTCTTTAAAGCCTTGTGGCAATAGCTTAGTAAATCTTCTGATGAAACCAACAGGTCACTCTTACCTGTGCAACATATCCAGAATCCGAGATAAGGGAAAAATTGTCCAATTCTCCTCTTCCAATATATGTTTGTAGAAGAATGTTAATTTTTCCATAGCCATTTTCTACTCCACCAGCAACTGGAAGTTCACAGTAATTATCAATTAAGTGTTCTAATTCACTACTTTCTTCCTCACGTACCTACCATGGAAAATTATATAAATAAAAAAAACATATACATTATATAAGTATTATTATGTGAGTATTATTTGAAAAGGAGCTATGGATATCTACTAGAAATACCAAGCAATAACCAGCCAGATGTTTGCTTTAATTACTTTAGTTTAACATTTCTCAAATAATGGAATCTACACCTCAAATTCCCTGTGCAGGTCCAACATATACTCATCTCTTTGCTAACTGAAATTCACAATAACAGTGCAACACAAAATTAAATACATATTGATAATTTCTTTAAATTACATTTACAAAGAGTATACAGGTACATTGATGAGTAAACATAACCAAATACAATTGTCATCTGATCTTGTTGAAATGGATTTTATGTCTATGGATAGCAGCAAACCAATGCAGACATCAGTCAGGATGGCTGATCATTCTCAGGGAACTATCAATCAGCCATGCTGGATTTTCTTTTGCTCTCTACTATTTAGGGAAAACAAATGCGCAGGGTAGAGAGGAAGAGGTGTGTATTCCTAATCTTATTTATTTAGATATGCGTTTTGAGTTCTTGCTATTGAGATTTACTTAAACACAGGCTATTCACAGCAAAGCTGTAAAGTTAGCTTAGATATTTACTGTTTTTCCTTTTTTCTGCATGTTGTTTATAATTGCACAAATCTTTAAAAAAAAAAAAAAGTTATATTGGAAAAA
>NW_017306991.1:346969-373245 GCF_000935625.1 Nanorana parkeri
TGGGGGGGGGGGGGGGGGTGTTCTTTAAAATGTTGTTTCTTAGTTCTGTACATCATAAATAAAGAAAAATGACAAAAACACTAAGCAATCCTTTCAAGACAATATCATAATAGATTACATTTATGTATTTAAGATATTTATAAAGGGCAAAGGGCTTTACATACTGCACATTCACATCAGTCCCTGCCCTCAAGGAGCTTAAAATCTAAGATCCCTATCTCACATGCATACATACGAGGGCCAATTTAGACTGGAGCCAATTACCCTTAAAGCATATTTTGGAGTGTGGGAGGAAACCGAAGTACGTGGAAGAAACCCACGCAAGCACAGGGAGACCATGCAAACTCCTTGCAGATAGTGATCTGGCTGGGATTCGAACCAAGGATTCGCTAACCACTACGCCATTGTGCTTACATGTAAACATTTCCTATTCCTCCCTCTGTGTCCTTCCACATATCTAGAAAAGGTATGTTCATTTTAAAAGTCCTAATCAAGCTTCCTGTTGCATGTACAGACCATATGGCAAATGGTAATCCTTCCAAATCATTTATAAGGATTGATATATTATTACAAAATGTATAATCAGATGGGTTTTCAGGTGCTGTCAGTGTTTATGTGAGTTCCCCCATGGTAATCTGGTTTTCTCCCACAATCCAAAACATACTGGTACAGTAAGTTGAATGGCTAATGACAACAATAGTATGTGTGCATATGCATCCATATAAATGTCAGGTAAAGACAGAAGTGCTAGGAGGGGTATATATCAGAGAAATATATGTGGCGGACATGAGACTGTGAGCTATATTATGAGAACATTCAAACAGACCTATTGCATCACACTCATTAACACCCTCTCATCCAGGCCTCAACAGCTCTTTTCCATCTTCAACTCACTACTTCGTCCCCTTCCTTCCCCTCCAACAGAGACAAGATTGATGCAATTCAGAATGAAATCTCCACTGTCCAGATCTCTCCCACTCCAAACACAGCTTGTCTGCCACCACACTCACTACTCTCTTCATTTGATCCAGTTACCAGCGACAAAGTCGCTACTCTTTTGTCTAACACACGCCTAACCACCTGCCCCCTGGACCCCATCCCTTCACAACTACTCCGGTCACCCTTTAGCTCTGTCTGTCTGTCTGTCTATCTATCTATCTATCTATCCATCTATCTATCTCAGCGTACCTTCAGTGTCACCTACAATTCTACCTCCTCCTCTCTTCTTCCTCTTTCCGTGGAGGTCCCCCAAGGGTCTGTCCTTGGGCCCCTTCTATTCTCTATCTATTCTATTCTCTATCTACACTTCTTCCCTGGATCAGTTGATAGCCTTCCATTGCTTCCAATACCACCTTTAAGCTGATTACACCCAAATCTATCTCTCCACTCCTCAGCTCACCCCCTCAGTCTCTTCATGTATCTCTAATCTACTCAGTGGCATCTCAGCATGGATGTCACACCACTACCTCAAACTTAATCTGTCACAATCAACAGCACTAAGATCAACCCCTCCCATCAAGCCAGGGTACTCGGTGTAATCCTTGACTCTGGGCTCTCCTTTCAGCCCCACATACAATCACTATCTAAATCTTGCCGACTCAACCTCCGTAACATTTCTAAAATACTTTTTAACAAACGAAACCACAAAGCTCGTAATTCCCTTCCTTGTAATCTCTCGTCTCGACTATTGTAACTCCCTCCTTGTTGGCCTACCACTTAACAGCTTATCCCTCCTTCAGTCTATCATGAATGCTGCTGCCAGACTCATCGACCTTACCAACCATTCAGTGTCTGCCGCCCCTCTCTGCCAATCCCAATTGCCCAACAAATAAAATTCAAAATACTAACATACAAAGCCATCTACAACTCCGCCCCAACCTACATCACCCACCTCATCACAAAATATCACCCAAACTGTCCTTTGTACTCCTCTCAGGACCTCCTGCTCTCTAATTACCTCCTCCCATGCAACCCTCCAGGACTTCTCAAGAGTGTCTCCCATCCTCTGGAACTCCTTACCCAATCTGTCCGCCTATCTCCTACGCTGCTCACCTTTAGGCAATCCTTAAAAAAACATCTCTTCAGGGAAGCATATCCCATCTCAACATAACTGCCCTTTTACTTCTTCCATTAACTCAATCTAAACAATTATTACCTTTTGCATCACTTGCCCCTCCTGCTAGATTGTGAGCTCTCACGAGCAGGGCCCTCCTAACCCTATTGTACTGAAATTGTTTTGTAAATTGTATTGTAACTGTACTCTCTCCCCTATTTTGTAAATCGCTGCACAAACCGTTGGCGCTACATAAATCCTGTATAATAATAATATTTGATAGATAAATAAAAAACTTAATTACATGCAATAAAAAAAGATACAAACTAACAGCAACTTCAGAGTGTCTTTGACACTATAAGTAATAAAAAAAACACTTTAGACTTCCATAGCTAGCTGTGGGCATTCAGAGAATATACACAATTATTTCTTGCTTCCATACGGTTTCAAACCTCTATCAAAAGACTACAGAGAAAATTGTTCTTCTGTAACTAAAGAGACCTAATTCAAAGTGAATTAATAATGACACAATTACATTTTATTATTCATCACTATTATTAAGGCTGCCATTGACACCGAAAAAATTGCTATGCTAAACAAATTGGCCTGCTAACCTCACCATCCTGCAAATGATGAGATTTCATTTCTATCTGACCAAAGAAAAACCTTTATTCATCCAGATTAGTACAACCTCGAATTAACGCTGGATATATTCATTATTGTCACACCACAGATATGCAGCAGGTGGGCAGCATAAGACATGCATATCACATCATTTATAGTGATAAAAACTGCAGGGCAAATAACATTTTCTAAAACAAACACAAAAAAATAAAAAAAAAGGAATTGGTTACATTTTAAAAAGCTCTTTTAATATTACTAGTGTTAGTCAAATTAAAAGGCCATGATGCAAATAAAGGCAAAAAAAATAAAAATTTGCTATTAACTGGCCAAAGCCATTCAAGGGTTTTGTTGTCATGGAAACAGTTTCAATATGTATTGTGGTTGTTTATCATGTACAAAACCATATTAAGAAAGGGTTATTTCCTATAAAGCAAAGAAACTGTTTCCAACACCGAAAAGCTTGTACCCATATTTCATTGTAATTTGCAGTGAAATACTAAGTTTACATGAGGGATGGGAAGAGTTAGCTGAAATAGGCAAATTCCTTGCTGAATTCAGACTCATGGTTAGGCATATCTTCCAACATAAGTCAAATTAGGAATGTGAAGATCCGCTCCAGTAAGTCCAGAACTTCTCCACAGCCCTAGCAAGATTCAAATATAGTGTTTTTCAATGTAAAATAGGGGCAGTTAAGAAATTGTGTCTTTCTACTGTACATGTATTAATCTCCTTTCTACGCAGGATTAACCTTTTCCTGTAAGAAGGTGTGTTGCATGGGTAATTCAAGAAGCACAAAATCCTGATTTATCGAGATCAAGACCAAAATTAAATAGCAAAAATTTCTATTTTACAAAAAGGGTAAAGTAGCCCAGAGCTCCACCTGCTGGATGTTGACACAATATTTTATGTTTAACTGATAAACAGTTAAATATATTGGTTTTTTTTTTTAGTCCTGCATATCATAAATTAAGGAAATATTTACAAAAAGTTTTGAGATTGATAGCATCTCTAAGAAAGCATATCTGAAACTGATATTGTGTCTCATAGAAGAGCAGTAACAGTTGATCCATTGAGGGACTTTTATAGCTTTAGAAAACTAATGCACATGACAGAGTGGATAGCTTGAAAACATTAACACACATGCCTGCTTTATACCTTACATCTCATTAGCTTGACATATACATCAGAAAGTGGTAGTTTTGGAAGTCTGTATTCTTTGGAAACATTGTACACAATTTGGACAAAAATGTTTTTAAAATCAGAGTTAGGTTATGCACCAATCATCAATTAAACAACATTTCTTTAGGAGGCACATACGGTACCACTGTGGAGAGAATCAATTTTAAACACTCAAATAGCAGACAAAAATGTCCTGAAAAATCAAAATCTATTGGTAAGACCTTTGCTTGTGAGATCCTGCATCTGCACATCCAATCTGCCTATTATAAGGGGTTCCCATGCTCCCTGTTAAGTCCTTTATTCATTTTATATTATAGAGAATGCAATAGAAAGTCAGGAACATGCGAAAATTGGGTGGAAACACCCAAACACCCAGTGGGACAGTCTAAAGTCATGGTAGATCATACTGTAGCAAAGATAAATAGGAAACCAGGTGCTGACTCAGCCAACCACATTCCATCTATAATTAAAATATTAAGTTTGAGTGGACTAGTCCCTTTACCCTCATGTCAAACTTTGTGCCAGTTGAATAGCATCTTAAAAAAGTTCTTCACAATGGAATGGAATCTGTCTACTAATCAACGTGATAAATAAAGGTAAGGGGTATATGAACTACGCACTTTTTCTTTACAAGGGAAGCCAGTAGGAATATTACATTTTTCTATAACCATATCAATTTATTTATGTATGGAAGGGCCCTGGGGCCATGCAAAAAAATAAATAAAAAATAAAACAAAATTCTGATTTTTAAACTCATAATTCTGACTTTCAAACCCAGAATTCTAACTTTCAAACCCAGAATTCTAACTTTCAAACCCAGAATTCTTTTTAATTTTTGGGGAGCCAGCTTGGCCCAAACGAACAAAAGGTTCACATTGTATACCCCGCGTATAAGATGACCCCCCATTCTCGGAGGATGTTTTTAAGTATAAAAAGCCGTCTTGTGTGTGTGTGTGTGTGTTTAAGAGGGTTCTTATCACTAAGTGCAAATGCAAAACCTACTGTGCATTTTAATAAGGGGTGACTGTTTTCATGGCATTAACTTTAATGCCTGTAAAATATTTTTACATCATAAACATTAATATGACACCTTCTTAAAATGTTTTATATTGTACTGTATGTGTTAAACTTCACTACTACTAAAAAGTAAAATTAGTATGACAATTAGTGTTATCAGATGCAGCCTTCTCGGACAGAACAAAGTCAAGTCAGGTGACCGGACCTCAGTCCTTAAAATGTATCAACCAAATGTTAAGCGCAGATTTAGCAGATGTTATCTTACCTTGATCTGTTCAAATTCTTCAGCTTTGGAGACAACTGCAAAAATATCTGCTTCAGTTTTGTGGGCATTGAATAATTCATTGAATGTCTGTGAATGAAACATGTGAGAAATGATTTGTCAATACAATTTAAACTTCTAGCATTCACCCCTTACCACAGGACATGTCTATTCATGCATTTCTGATATAAAAGTGACTGAAGATTACATACTTAAGTCACCGCCACTTTAATTGGAAAATTACACAGTGGTGCAGTTCATGGAGCCAAAAGTTGCTAAGCCCACAAAAAATTCCAATGAAGGGGAAGCGTTCATACTTGTAGAAAATGTGGGTGATCTATGTAATTTTGATCACCAGGCAGGTTGGGTTGCTAAGGTAGAACAAAAATAGCACTAACTAATGCAAAACAAAAATATCAATCTTCCCTGCTGGGCTCCCAGACCTGCAGATCCTGGCATGACTGTATGACATGCAGTTTCTGGCTGCGTTCATGGCAAGAGCCTTGTCCATGTTTTTTTCATGCAGCATAAACTTTAGGCCTAGTGTTCTTTTTATAAATATATGGTGAGGTTCATTAGAATTTTGTAGGTGGGCCATTTAACACAGACACTCCAGCTTATGGTATTTTCAGTTTAGTCTGAATAATTTACTTTATTTATTGTTTGAAATTAAATATGTACATGGGGCAGTCATAGTGTCTCAAAACATACACAGCTTCCAATTCCTGCCTTGTTCTGGTGCACAATGGTTGAGCCTTACTGTTCCTTCTCCCAATCCAAGTCTATGAATCATTGAAAATTCTCCCTATGTCCAGCTGTCTTATCTCAACAGTTGTTAAGCAGTGTGGTGAGCTCTCTCTAGTAGCTTACCTGCCGTTCTCTACAATAAATACAACATCAGGAACATGTAAAAATATGATATATATATATTACAGGAAACTTATCAGGGAAAGATGCTTATTAAATAAGCTAAATGCTTATTGAGAAAATAATTTTTCCCTTGTCTTGCTTTTGCTTTGAAACTCTCAGGGTCAATGACCTGGAGGAAGAATGCAGATAAAGGTTACAGACTTTCCTTTTAGGCCAACTAATATCAAATGAAAGAATGAGTCATCGGGAGGAATTTTCCTGACCAGTCGCTGCTGTTCCTGCACCAGGAGTGTCTGCTCAGGGCATCAACCCGCACAACTGGCTACCCACTTATAACTTTGGGTAATTCTGTAAGGGAAGATGGTTTTACAGAAAAAATTAAAAACATTGTGAAACTTGTCACCTGGTTTGCAGAACATTTTGCTACAAAATAATACACTTTAAAACCAGCACAGAAGCTGGAACTTTTAGTGCCTTAAGAGAGAGAGAGCTGAAGATTTATAAAACCTGACAAAAAAAACCCCTACAGATAGCTAGAAAACGATCTTAGAACCTGAGCAACAGCACCATCTTGTGGAAGATAGCACTAAGTGAGCAGGTATCTGCACTCCCATAATATATCTACGTCTGCAATGATTGTGCCATTATGTGTAGACTATTTGCCACAGTAACCACAGGAGTCTGATTTGCCAATTACTTTCTGTTGCCTTCAAGGGAGGACATATAGTATTTACATATTTATGTGGTCCTCCATGTTGATTAAAACACAGATCATGCTCCAACCAGAATGCCAATTACCTACCTGCCCAGGTACATTTAAACAAGATTCTTAGTAGTACATTTAAATATTTGCCATTTAACTGGCACCTAAATGTATATTGAGAACAGTTCCTGTGCTATGGGGGCTTATTTATGAAACGCAAAGTAGTGTGAAAGCAGGACTAGTGTGCCAAGCAACAAATGAAGCATGCAATTATTTCTGTAAGCTGCAGTGACAAAACAAAACATGCAGTCTGGTGTTTAACAGCAAATTCTCCACTCTTTGCTGACAGCATGCTTAGCAGCTGTTCTCAACTGTAAAAAAACAACTACAAATATTTAAGTACAGTATGCTGTACCGAAAGCTAAAGCTGTTTTTTTTTTTCAATTTTGGATAAGGTGGGGAATGGTTAAAATGTTTTTGTGCCATCTGTGTTCCATTCAAGATATTCCCCTTGTTTTTCTGTAGTGCAGGCACAACAGGAAGTGAAGCATATTCCCTCTTAGGCAGCTGTCACCAAAACAAGTGTCCAAATTGAAGAAGGTTCTGTTTCTCTAGTGATCACTCAACATTTTAGATTTTCTTCACTTTATGACAAAGATTATCAAGACAGATAGAAAAAGTACATTTTTAGGGGGTACACAGACAGCAAAAAACAAACTGATAGCAGTTCTAATCATCCACACAATCCATTTATCCATCTAATCCATTTTGCCATTAGATACACTTTAACACAGTGACACAAATTTACAAGAGGAAATGCACAAAGACTAGCAAAGAGTGAATCAGACACACTAAAATCACAGGATCTATGTAATAAAAACATTGCGAGATCAAGGTGCTTTGGCTGCCATTTATATTTCAGCATGCTCAGTGCCTTCAATACCTTCCTCTCAGTATGTAATAACCCCTGGCAAGCTCAAGCTATCTGCCTCCTTAGGCCTGTTGCAAGTAGGAGATAAAAACCATAGGGGAAGAAGGAAGAAAGTGGAGATGTTATGCTGGCCATACACCTGCCAATGTTGTGGCTATTTTGGAAACATGCAGTCAGCTTTCGATGGTTACAAAGGAAAATGAACCATGCACAGCAATTTGTTATACTTTTGTTTCACAGGATATTGATAAAAACAAATAATTTTACAAATTTTCAATTGCAGTTTAACACATCTGGTCATTAGGAAACTGTTGGAAGAGTGGGTGGTAGAGTCCTGCGGACTGTTAAGTGATTTGCATTCACTTTCCAAATTTTGAAAACTGCCACAGAGGTGCCATGGGTTTGGCCAGTGTTATTTCTCGGCGCATAACAAAGCTCATCTAGCAGATCTTCCTGTTAGGTCAAGAGCCTTCTGTAAGTATACATATAAGTAAATTACTGATATTTTAAAAAAAATATTATATATTCGTAAATCATAATATTGTGTTACTTCATTAAAAGAGAACTATGCGGTAAATGTATATTCCCCCGCGATATACTGAGAGCGCTGCAGCCAGGACGGATCCCAACAATACTGTCGAGATCCACCCAGCTGCGTGAGTGAGAGCTTGCTATGCCTATCTAGAGGCAGAGCCAGCTGTGCCCACCCCCTCCCCATTTGTTCCTCCACTGAGCGATGGAGGATCAGAGAGGGAAATCCCTGCGGGGAGCGGTGACTGACAGTCATCGCTCACTGCAGGGAGGCGATCGGGAAGTGAGCGGATCGGTGCATGTTTCTGCTCACTTCCCGATCGATGGAGCCGACCTGTGGCAGCTTCTTTGTCACAGGTCGGCTCTAACTATGAGGAGGAGTGGCAATCAATCACCTCATAGTTCTCCTTTAATAACAAAAAAAATAAACGTTAGCAAGAGGTGTAATATTCTGGTTATTACAGTACTGGAAATCACCCTCAAAACATACAGTGTAGTTTTACTATAGTTTCAGAAGGAGGTTAAACTCTTAAAGATTACAATAGTCTAATGACAATAATATTTATGTTCTAAATACTTTGAACCTAACAACAAATGATCAAACACATGTATTCTCTCATGCAGCAATTCCCCAAGAATCTGGGAGAACTGGCTATTTGGTACAGTCATAGCTCCACTTTTCGATTCAGCAATCTGAATGAAATATAACTGTACATGTGGTTCATTAGGGAGTGGCCACAAGAATACAGTTTTTGCAGAACTGACCCTCAGGGTTCTACTTTTATAAAAGTTTACAAATTACACACGGTTCCTATGCACATATTTAATGTAATTTCCAGTACAGTTTCCATTTGGATAAATAAAGGGCGCCCGCTAATGGAGGTATTTTGGACTGTTGAAACAGCCATCATAACATTGTGCAGTTTATCACAACAGCTGTCAGTATAAAGACATTGGATTCAGTCTTAGTAGAACAAATCATACATCGTCACTGTAGATTGAACTGGAAGGATTCATAGATGTGTAGTTCAACCAAAGTAAGACATTTTATTAAAGCTCCTGCTGCATAAGCAGCATGTAAAAACTGCACTAAAGTTAGTTATAATTCACGTCAAATGTATGTGTTAGTGCTTCCTTTCTATTCAGGATAATGAAATTATAAATTAAGCAAAGAAAGGCTTGAATTTCCTTGGGAAACTACTGAAAGCTAAAAGGTCAAGCTTGGACTTTACCAACTGGTTGCTTTTTTAATTACCAAAATTGAATGACGTTCACATAAAGTACAACCTGCATTAGACGGTACATATGAATACAAGGCTGAATCAATAAAGATACATGAAAAAACTGTCTGCACTGTTTTCAGAAATTAACATTGCAAATAGATGAAAAAAACCAAGTAACTGTTTCCAAAAGGTTATCAAAAGCAAGATGATAAACTTTGGGAATGGTGGTATTGCAGCCGCTATAAAACATTAGCTCTGTGGAAAGAAATTACATCACAGTCTGGTTTAATGTGGGCTGCAATATGGGGTGGGGGGAATGGACTCAGGGTACATCTAGGTACAACAGGGTCCAGTGAGTACAGATTATGCGGTCTAGAGAAGGTGGTTTTGGGGAGATGTATCAGCGGGGGAAATTGGGGAGGAGGAATAGGGGGGTGAAAGGATCTGTCAATTATCCTTTGTCAGATGCTTCTTCAATAGTAGTAGTCATTATCATATACTCTACCCTAGGACCGTCAATGACTAAGCTATAAACATTATTCAGTAGGAGAACCAACTGAATGGTTTGCAAACTGTCCAAGACCTCAACAAGCAGTGGAAAAAAATACAAGACATGACATGAACTTTCCTCATGTCTTGGCTGCACACTGTCTTTTAGTGACAGGGCCACATACTCTCTATGATCACCCTAAGAGTCCTAACTACTGATCTACACCTCTCTCCTCTAGGAGTAAGGCTATACATTCTCACTAGGACAAATCCCAACACATATATATATACACACAAATATGTTCATAAAAATGCTTGCACACATATGCCTTTTAAACATGTAATGTTTTGTTGCCAAGGAGTTAATAGGTCATAATTGCTTTTTAAAAATATAAAACAACATTTATTCTGCACAAAAACAAAATGTCATATTAAATGAAGAAACAGAATTTGCACAGCAACCAGAAATAGCAATTTCTAAACTTGTCATAAAAACAATATGCTTCTATTGGAATACATCCAGTTGTCTCTGGCACAGCACTGCTGAGCACAAGCCAAAGCACTTCAATGGCATTATTTGTCTCCTTACCTCAAAGCTACACTTCTCACTATGCATTAGGACCTTCGCCAGTCATTCTGGCAGCACATTCACACCACTGCTCAACTTCATAGCACTTTATAGATGCCTCTGAGCACCAAATTGGTATCAGATTCTCTCAAATAGGTCCTTGTATAAAATGACTAACAGGCATACAATGGGTCTTTTTACACAGACATCTGACAAAATGCAGACATACAGTTTATTGCAATAAAAAGGGAACAAAGAAAGAAAGAAACAACTAGGAGACACTGCCATTATTTCATTTTATGCCATGAATCAAAATACAAAATAGCTCAAAATGTCAGTATATGGATTGTAATACTATTACACAAAGTTTGGATTGTGAAAAAACAAAACAATAGCAAGATAACAAGGAGTTGCGCTAGGAGAAAATCAATGTGTCCATAATTACCAGCTGCAGCAATGCGCAATAAAAACCACAAAGTAAAATATAGTATGCTGCGCTTGGTGTGTAAAGTGAATGAGTAAATAAATAACCTATGAACCTAGCTGTGTCCACCTATATATACAATCACAACTGTGTATCATGTAACAGTGAATAACCGTAAACTAATGCATGTGCTCTCTCACATTCGTGATTAATGAATAAATAAAGTGATTCCTTCTGGAAGTGAAATGTTCAACGACACCCTGAAACAGTGTACCAATCTTCTCTTGTGTTAATGTAGTGCTATTAGTAATGACGGATGTGACTAAGTGTTGTTTCCTCCCAATGGTTTGGAGGTAGATCTAACACTTGTGATTGTGTAAAGAATTATTATAGCTTATGAGCCTGTGAATATATGAAAAAGTGTGGAAAAATAGATAAAATATGGAGGAAACAAATGAGGGGGAGCTCTCCTGTTACACCACTCAGCTGTTAAATATCTTGATTTAAATATCAAAATCTACAAGGGGAGTCAATACCTGAATGTAATCCTACATCTAGGGTATAATCCCAAACAACAAGGCAAAACCGGCAAGTCCGGTCAATGTCCTGTGACCGCAAATAAGTCCTCACATAGGATTGATTCTGATGCCAAGAAGCTATACAAACACAAATAACTGATTTGCAGGATGCAGTAGCTCTCTTGGTGACATGAGCAATCAGCTGTTTGCCCTAGTAATCTCTACCCCCTAGTTACAGGCAACTGTGAGGGTCAGCCACTAATGCAAAAGCTGACTCCAAGCATTAATGTGGAAGCCTTCCTCATCACATTTAAGAGGACAGCAGCACAAGAGAGGTGGTTCCAACCCTATTACGTCTCATTTTATGTTTAAAAAGTTTGCATACATTGGCATAGGTGAGGGACAATTTGAGTGCACTGTGCATCTGAACCACCATCCCACCAATGTGTTGCTGGACTGAGGCAAGCAAGGTAATATTGGGAAAATCAGCTCAACAGGTAAAATCCTCTATATTGTATGTATACATGGGGACAATAAGGGGTACTAACTAGTGCCAGTCAATTTCCATGGCCTGTGACACTGTCACTCAAGAAGTTTGGGTTGTGAAAAAACTTGTACATTATACTGGGATAGGACTCTCCTTTGTTTTATTTTGTTGGAGCTTATGAAGTAAAGTAATTGTGCAGGCCAATGGCTCCTGCAAATGAATGGAACAATGCAGACACAAAAATAATTGGTAATTATGATAGTGAAAATGTTCATGATTATGATGTTCTAGGTCTAGACTGAGCTGACTTCTAGGGGGTAAGGGGAGCCTTCTTCATTACAAGTCATGATCAAGGAGGATGATGAGCAAAATTTCTACAATCCAGTGCATCCTGACTTGAATGTGTCAAGGAGAGCATTTGGCACTGCCAAAATGCAAGATCTTAAATCGGTAAATGCTAGAAAGCAGGTTACTGTTACGTGAGTTCCACAAATGCCTGATGCCGAAAGGTTTCCTCACTTAGCAGCTATGGCAATTTACTGAATCAAATTATGGAAGTTTATGGGAGTTTATGGAAGATTATAGGGCAGTTGCTGGTTCTCCATCCATATAGGTGGATGATGTACGATTTAGCTCACAAAGAAGCACTGGGAGGATGATGAGGGGCCAGAAAAACTGAGGCAGATAAACGATTGGTGTTACTGGCTGGGGTTAAAGGCTGAGGTTCTAAGACTTCCCAGTAAGCCACTCGTATCACATTTCTGAAACCTCTTGGTATCTCTGTTCATAATTGAAGTACCATTTGAGAGCAATGAAATAGGTCTAGTGGGATTCTGCTGAAGTTGTTCGGGTACACACATATATTTCTTGGTAGTTCACAATTATGTGACTAGGTATCCTGAAACCGTTCCTCCAAAAAAATTCCTCTAAGATAATTACACAGGAGTTATTCTATATGTTGTCGAGAACAGGTTTTCCCAATGAGGTCCGACAGACCAAGGCACCCTATATATGTCAAAGGTAATGTCAGACGTGTGCAAACTGTTCCAAATTAAAGGAGAACTATGGGGCAACCTTTTTTGCCCAAAGTTCTCCTCAGGTTCAAAAACTCAGTATACAGCTATATGATGAGAGGGCAGGGCCGCTCCACAGCCATGATGGATCCCGACAATACTGTTGAGATACATCCCGCTGGCTGATTGACAGATGGCTCTGAGAAAAAGGATAGGGGGGGGGAAATCACTGCGGCAATCGGTGATTGACAGTCACCACTCTCTGCAGGGAGGGGATTGGGAAGTCAGCAATCGGCGGTGTGTGTTTGCTGACTTTACGATCTAAAGAGCCAACCTATAAAAGCTTTAGTGTCACAGGTCAGCTTGAATTATGGGGATGAGTGTTATTCACTTAGTAATAACCAGATGGATGACCTAGTCAAAAGATTTAACAAAACTCTAAAATCTATGCTTAGATTTTAGTCCAGAGACTACGAATACTAATTTACTAATGCAGCTAAACTATGTCTAGCACATACTGTAATTAATTCTGAACTGCTTGCTTGTCATATATGTGATTAATGAACCTATAACTAACCTCTTTGGGACGCTGTTAGGCTGCCTCAAGTTGCTTTGAAAATTCACACATGGACATGATTTTTACAGATGGGTGTACTGCAACCTAACCTAATGACTTACCTTTGCATCTGTTTTTAAAAAAAATTGCATTACAATAACATTAAAGTTTATTTCCTTTTATAGAGTATTTATGTTATTTTGTTAATTAACTGTAACATCTCTAAAATCCCTTAACAGTAAAACTGGCCACACAAAGTCAGATATCGACCAGATTTGATTTAACCCCTTTAACCCACGATCGATGACAGGATTATACCGTCACAATCGTTAAGTTCATTAACGACCAGTGATGGGATAATTCCATCATGCAGTACAATGGTGTGAGCGAGCTAGTTTGTTACAAACTGTTACAAAGTATCTCTGAGGAGAATGTTGTAGTCTACTCAGAGATACTAAATATCAACACCCCTGTAAATAAAAAAATAACCACTTAGTGCCCCCTAGTTTAAAAAAACACAATTTAAAAATAAAAATAAAGTATTTATCCATTTAGAAAATTAAAAAAAGAAAAAAGTGAAAAAGTTTAAAAAATAATAATTTAATTAACAAAATTATAAAAACATATAGTGCCGAAAATTGCTACACACTAAAATTGTATTTCACTTGTATTTTGTGACCTATAACTGCAAAAATAAGCGGAAACCCCAGACATGTGATATACCCTATAAACCAGTACAAATAAAAAATGTATTATGAATTATTTTCTGTTAGCTACACTAATTATGTAGACATTATTATTGGCAAAACAGTAAAACATTTTTTTTTTTTGCAATTTTTCTAAATAAAAAAAATAAGAATTTATATATGCATGTCACATCAAATTAAAGTCAATTTTATCCTTTAAAAAATAGTATATCATATGTGTAGGTGCAATGCATGAGAAAAAGATGGAAATAATGGTTAAACAAACACATAGCAAAAATGGCAAAATAGCTCACAGACATTTTCTGAAGCTGTGTCACTAAGGGGTTAACAACTCTTCAATGTTTACTAATACCCAAGTAGTGTGAGGTTCTACATAACTGGATATGATTTAAATTGTGTAGGTTAGTGTTCACATTGCTTTTTTGTAAAATAAACCGCCATTTGAAAAGGCAAAAAATCCTTCCCATTACCTCCATTAGCCAGAAAAACCTATATCTTTAAACTGACTTTATTACTAGATGTTAGGGATCCATGACTTCTGGACTAAGTCCCTCTTAGCTGCCTGTACTCTTTCCAGCAAAATAACCTTCAACCACTTCAACCCATTACAGAAACTGCTGGCGATGCTCCTGAGAAACAAATCAGAGCCATCAGTTATACTGGTAGCCAATCCCAACTATTGTATGGAGCACAGATGCCACATTTGGGAAGCAATACGGTCAATAGCCAAAAAAGTATCCTCACTGATGAGGTAAAATGAAAGTTGAGCAGGCCGAGTGTAGAGATCAGGAGTGGTAGAAAAGTGAAACAAAATGACATAGGTGCACAGAGGAGTATTTTTCGGAAAGATAAAAGCAATAGCAGTACAACAATACAGTACCTACATTTTAAATGATAGGCTTAAAGGAGAACTATGGGGTCAGTGTTTTTCCCCATAGTTCTCCTTAGAGTAACGGGAGGACACAAACTAGCGTCCTCCCGTTACCCTAAGCTCAGTATACCGCGAGCTACAGCTCGCGGTATACTGAGACACCGCAGCCGGAGCGGATCCCGACTTAGATGACGGAATCCGCCCAGATGCGTGAGTGACAGCTGGCTCTGCCTATCTAGAGGCAGAGCCAGCTGTACCCGCCCCCTCCCCCGTCCGTTCCGCCAGTCAGCGCTGACAGATCGGAGCGGGGAGAGGGGAATCCAGCCCCTCCCCCTGTCAAGGCAGAGAGCCGTGACAGGATGGAGAGGCGAGCGAACCCGGTATGTGTTCGCTCACCTCCCGATCTACTGAGCCGACCTGTGACAGTCTCATTGTCACAGGTCGGCTAGAACTATGAGGTGAGTGAAAAGCAATCACCTCATAGTTCTCCTTTAAGTAAAAATTATTGTAAATTCAGACTAACATTTTTTAGGGAATTTTTAACACACGCACGCACACTATCTAGTTTTCTGAACTTGCATTTTTGGATTTACTTGGCGTTTTATAATTAAAGAATGTAATCAGTGTATATTTTTGAACTGCTGAATTCTCTGATGGCATGCTTCTTTTTATAAGTTATCATAATACAATATATACATTTGTGAAATAAATACATGCATGTATTACCTCTATGGTATTATATTTAATGTAGAAGTGGCTTGCAGTTCTGCCCATGTCTGTAGAGGAGAAGAATCCAGTTCTCTCTTCAAAGCGAATCATGCGCGCTTTGTCCAGTTTTCGCCCCACTTCAATAACCAATTGTTCTCTGTGCTTCTCTAGCAAGGGGTCCACCTGTCCAACAACCCAAATGAAAAATCAAGTAAAGGTTACAATGATGAATTTCATATAGTTTAATCACACTGGAATCTATACTTCTATCTATTTTAAAACATACTTTTAGATTGTAAGCCCTCACGGGCAGGGCCCTCCTTACCATCTTGTCTTAAATTGTATTGTGACTGTAATGTCTTCCTTATATTGTAAAGCGCTGTGCAAACTATTGGCGCTATATAAATCCTGTATAATAATAATAATAATAATAATACTAGCTGAACTCTTCATTTAATGCATCCCGTTTGTTGCATACAAATTGTAACAGTTGTTTGTTGCGTGAATTTTTTTAGAATTTTTTTAGTGGTGTCATTATATGCAAACTAAAAAACAACATTTCTACTGTCTTTCTTTCTATGTCATTATTAATATCCATATACTTTAAAATTTCTATAAAAAAAAGCATATTCTGGCGTGTTTTCGGAGCTGTTCCCAACCCCGGTACAATGCATCATATATGATGGACTTGCCCGATCGTCTCCAGGCTTTGAGATTGGGTGTTCCATCATTTTCATGTGTTGTTGCATATAAACCTTCGTAAAAATCCATTGGAAGCTCGCCTTAAAAAACCCACCCTGGCATTACTATGCTCTGAACGAGCATTGATCCAACATATTTGAAGCAATTAAGAATAGACTGTCTGATATTATGATTAATGAGAAACTTACCACAATTTTGGCAGATACTCATACTAAATTTCTTGAAATCTGGCAACCATGGATCTCTTACACACATCCTCTTAGGTTTGACCCCCGGTTGCTAGACTTGTATCTAATTATACTCTGGCCCCCAGGGCCTTCCTTTTATTTCCTCTCTTTTTTTCTATTTCTCTATCCCTCTCCTTTTCACCTTTCTCCTTCTCTTATTTGTTCTCCCCTTTGTTTATTTTTTTAGAAGGGGAGTTATGTTCACATTTTGATATTGCCTATTATAATTTTTGGTTGTTCACCCTCATTAGTGACACTTAGTTCAAAAACCTTATGAATATCCTATGTAAATGTTCTCAAACATAGATGCAGTTGCACATTTGCGATATATCTGTGAGGGTTTTGTTAAGTTTCTATTCTTCGTTGACTATTCATACAATTTTTGTATTTGATTTGCTATGTTTATATTCTGCATGTAGCAGGGTACACAGTGTTGCAATTTAAAAGGTTCATTGCTTGTCTTTGGCTAAGGCCAATTCAATCACCAGGGCCTAAACACATTGGACTAAAACTAAATGAGCTAAAAGCTGTGCTGTTGTCATGTCAGAAAACAAAACCAATATTTATCCTGGCATTACTGATTAGAGAATAGGGGTTAGATATTCATAAGAAATGGATTTCCTACCTGAAACACCTTGTGACTGATGCCGTATACTAATGGATTTGCCCTCATCCGTACAAAAAGATAAGTGTAGCTCAGCCACTTCACTGCTTCTTCAACATTGGTAACTGTCCCAAGAGTAATCTGTGAAAAAGGACCACAGACATATAATACAGCTTATTCATGATGATATGTATATTAGTGTTATAAAAACAATTCACATTAAAATATCTGAATAAAGCCAGAACTTGGGTCTAAACTGTGACACATATTTCACTTTCAGAGCTGTTTAAGTATAATTTATTAAAAGTGTTTCTTGGCTTATATAGATTTATACAGGCAAGATGACTGTCAAAAAATAAAATATAACGGGCTATCAAAATTGGTTTGATGCAGTAATCTGATTAGGTCTAGACTTAACATATAATGTGACAATTGAATAAACAATTAAAAAAACCTTTGTGCTCCATCAAAATTGAAATAATTTTGCACCCAGAACTAATAAATGCAAAATGTAAACCTTATCACACTGTGCAACACATTCTTAACAATGGTACTATGAACAGCACTGTAAAATAAAAGCAACATTAAAACATATAAGAAAAAAACATATGTGCTGTACTTTGTAAACAAATGCAAATATAGCTGTAAATGGAAAGAATCAGATTTTTCATAACAGGCTCCTTGGTGAAGTTCCAAGGTGCAGTGGACAAACTGAATGGAAGAGTATCAAAGTGGTAGTGTTATGTGTTCACAGTAAAAGGCAAGTAGTGTTGATGAACAGGAAAAATGGGAATATACAAATATGCATCCTTGATAATTACGGATGCCAGAAAGTCTCCCAGGCAAATGGACACAATGACAGAGTGGGTAGATTTCATATGGAACTTTTGTACTCACAGGAACCTATGGAGAATCTTCAGATTGGGAATAGGGTGGCCCTCCCCACTTGCTTGGGGACAGTGAAGAGGTTGGCACAGAACCTCTAGATCAGGGGTGTCAAACTCAATTTAATCGTGGGCCGCATCAACATTATGGTTGCCCTTAAAGGTATCTGTAAGACTATATAAATGTATCTAATCTTTATCATAATTGCCTCTGCATTCAATTATCACTGGTTTTAGTAATAACTTAATACCTAGATCTGAAAGTAGAAGTCTAGGAAATGGCCTGGTGGGCTGGATATGGCCCCTGGGCCTTGAGTTTGACACATGTGCTCTAGATCAGTGCTCCCCAACCTTTTTATCGTCGCGGACCGGTCAACGTTTGATAATTTTACCGTGGCCCGCTGAGGGGGGACGTTGATTGTTTATATTTTAGATTGTTTTGATTTAATAATTTTAAATTTAATTGTATTTAAACATGCCTTCAAAATAAAATACAGTTACACCAAAAAATTAAAGCGTTGGAATTCTTCACCTATTCCACCACCGAAAAACTGGGCGATATTACGTTAAAATGTGTGACCACGTCACTGGTCACACATTCTAACGTAGTCTCAAACTTTAATTGCACTTATTGCAGGGGGCGGGGCTTGTGACACACACGTCTCCTGTGACTCACCTCCCCTCCCGCCGCCTGTTACTATGGACGCGGCCGGGAGGGGAGGTGAGTCACAGGACCCACCCCCTCACTGTGAAGCCCGTCGGCAGTGCAGGGCCCAGCGGCCTGGTACCATTTGATCCACGGACCGGTACGGGTCAGCGGCCCGGGGGTTGGGGACCACTGCTCTAGATCATCAGGAGCTGATCTAGGGTAGCAAGAAGATCCAGCTTCACTTTGAGATCTTGATAGGTTCAACAGTAGAAAGTGAGGAGGAGAAAGGCAGCAAAACTGTTTTCTAACCCTTGGTTAAAATGCTCTGAACCCAGATGTCAAGAACATCCCAGATCCAGGAGGTGCACAAGACCTGGAGACATCTCCCCACTAATGAAAATATGTGCACCCCTTCATAGTAAAGAAGGCTTGCTCCCATATTTAATGGGCTTGGAGGCCTTAATGTAGGTATCCAAAGATTTGAGGAACAGGCGTACCTCAGTAAAGAAGATGCATTACAGGAGTTTCTAGCAAGGAAGCTTCTCAGTCCAGCATTTAAGCCATGTGGACAGAACGGAGACCCCCATCCTGGAGATTTGTCTGAGGGTATCTGCCAGGCCATCCACACAGTAGCGCAAGGCCAAAGGAAAGAGCTCTAGCCATTTTAGAGTGGCGGTACCTGAGACAATAATAAGATCTGGGCATCCTAAAACTAGGTCAAGAAACCCCATTGCAAACTCATTCTGTTCAAATTTGCCAGCTTCAACACAATTAGACAAGCCCTCACATTGACACCTTTGTGCAGAGTCTGCACACTTCAAAAGGACTTCAATTCAACCTTAGGAAATTCCATTAACAAGGTTGCAAAAACATTCATTAGCAGAACACCAATAACCAGAGATCTGCTACTGAAACCTGCAATACTTCCCATCACAACATGTTTACCTAAACCTGTGCAATAAACCTGTTAATGGCAATCATATAAGCACTTAGTAGGGTCTGACAGGTGAGAGCAAAGCTATTTAGTTACAATGGTGATAGGAAAATCAGTAATAAACTGTTTGTGTTAGTTCACTCAAGAAGACAGGAGGCCAACATCTAAAACTGGAAGAAAAAAGGTATAATCTTAAACTGCGAAGGGGATTCTTTACTGTGAGAGCTGTAAAACTGTGGAACTCCTTTCCACAGACAGTGGACATAGTCTACATAGTTTTCTCAGAGAGCAAGACATCAAAGATACAGGTAATCTTAGTAACTCAAACACACACACACACACACACGTTGAACTCAATGGACCTGTGTAACTTACCTACTATGTATTCCTAAATCCATACATAATTCATATCTCCTGAGCTACAGGCACAGTTTAATAGCCCATAACCCTGTGTAGTGTTGCAGAGATGCATCAGCAGCTGCGACTTCACAGGCCGCCTATGGGATAGAAAGAAATAGTGCCCAATTCAAGAGTCCCTCCCCCAAGATAACCATTGCAGGGATAGGGGCTGCTACACTGGACAATTCACTTGAATATTCTAAAATTCTCTTCTGCAGACCTATTAACATGTTTTAGAAGATTGCTGTGTTCCGTTACCAAACCTAGATTATAAAGAGAATCTCTGACATTCTGGTGTATAATTTCCTGAAACTATTCAGGAATTAATTGGATTCGAATCTTAACTAATTCAAACTACCTATATTATTAGATAGCAAAGCAGCCACCATCATTATACTGCCTTCACCATGCTGGAAGGAGGGGTTTAAACACTTAGTACACCTAGGTACACACATTCTCCCCGCCATTTATATAAATCTCAGGGGGCCATCGATTACTTCCTCCAGAGACATAACAGGCCCATAGCTCTGTACGGATCTGGGGCTGAGGGTAAACAATGCAGGAACCTGTGCACTGTAGCTGTTGCACACTGATCACGACTGTAATGCTACGCAGGCTTTGATGTAAACATTTAACAAATACACTTTTTTTATGTAGGTGCATTTATTCTAGTTTTTTTAAAAGGCCTATGCCTTTAAGGGCTGATTTGTAGATTGATAAACATTTCTACAATAAGTAAAGTACTTTTTTTTACCTGCCCACCATACATTGTACAACTACCCACGTGAAACATCCAGGAAATCTAGGATTCTAGAGATGGTCAGCAATGTTTATTTTAAAAAGTAAAGCTTCTTTTGTGGTGACTTTCCAAGTGGAGGAGAAGCCTGCAGAACTTTAGTTGTCACTTAATGGTTTGTTTGTTTTTTTGCCACCAGTATAAAAAATGTATGGTATGCATTGATCTCTCGGGAAAAGTTTTAATGGTGCATTTCTTCCTTTTAGAACCGTCTACCTTGGTCTGAAATAGCTGTGGCCAAAGTCTTTGGAAAATATGTGTTAATCCAATACTGTATTAATACTTTTAATCAAGCCATTTTTCATTGTCATACTGATCTCACAGTATACGTTGAACTTTTGCTTCAATGGATGGGATAGCATGCTAGTCTCCATTTAACTTTATTCGTTTTTTCTTCAGAAATGTTCCTATTCCAACTGGCAGGACTCTCAATTTAAACTGAGAGCTGTCCTTACAACAGATGCTTGGTATACTTTGCAATCTGCAAAATGGACAAGTCATACCTGAACAATGCACTGACAAATGTTGCCCGGCACATGTTAATTAAGCAGAATTATGACAAAACCTAATTTTGTTTTTACCTTGGCAACATATTATGTATAATACAGTTATATATGGCTTAATGACTTAGGGCCTGTTCACACGACATCTGTTTTGTGTGCTGACCTGATCCGTACGCTCCTGCACTAAAAATGCATCCCAATGTATCCCTATGTGTTTTATGGGCTACAGTTCTCACGTGCGCAGTCCGTTCAGGTTACGACAGAAAAAATACTGCATGTCACATTTTGTACGGTCAGGAAATGGACCGGAAACGCAAAAGGCGTCAAAGACGCACTACACTGCAACATGCTAACAGCCCCACTTCATCATAAAAAAAAATAAAAAATTAAAAACTGGAACGCATCAAAAACGCGGGCAAAACGCACTGCATCAGTAGCACCGCGTCTGCAGATCCGCACCTGATCCGGACCTGATATCATGTGAACAGGCCCTTAAAGGGTTAACTGAAAGATATGCAATGAAATGGTTAAACAAAACCTCATTTATCCCTTACAAGCTGAAGTAAATGATTAAGCTTTAACCCAAAATGATAAATGCACTACAAAAACATTATAGTCTGTTGATCCTAATTTACCTCAAATAAAAATAAATAAATAAATGGTCTCCTGCATTTGAGTGACATGCAGTAAAGAAAACAAATGACTGTTTAATGCATTTTTGATTACACACATTTTTTAACAAAGGAAAAACAAATGCTTTCATACTACATTTTTCAGCAAACCGGCTGTTAAAGAATTAAATCGAAAATTGCTGAGAAGTAAAACAGTTTAAACATCGTATATAATGTACATATCTACACAGTATATGGTCTTAGTATGCCATCTAGTGGTTATCAATATTACTAGACAGTGTTTAGTATTGGTGCCACCATGTGGCTTCTTTGACAAGTACAATGTTTAAAATAATGCAACATATAAGGAACGCACACTCTATATAATAAACATCACTACTGTGTATTAACAAGGAATCCACTCTCTTTATACATTCACATAGTCAAATCTTCTAAGATCAAACAAGCAATGAAGATGGCTTAGATGACAAGCAATAAAAAAAAGTTTTCACTCAAATGTAAAAAGCTTGCATGAAAGGTCACTTACAGGACCCAGCTCACATACTGACAGTTTCCAACTTTTTCAACTTGAGCAGCTGGCTGCTGGTATCTTAATGCTCTGTATGTCCATTTATTGCAGTTGCAACTGGCAGTTACTGCCCATTTGACAGTACATATTTATCACACTGAGGAAGGGGGACACCAAGGCACCCAGAACTAAACCAGGAAACCAAAGGATATAGAAATACCATACAATGACTAATCTGATCTGAATTCTGCTGCAAAAGAGCAATGCACTTCTTTGAATCACCAAGTGTCTCTTCAAACTTTCATATTCAGAAGCCCATTTTGACATAGGAACTTTCTATGAAACAAAAACTCGGAATGTCCCTGAATCACAGTTGTAAAAAGAAGTTCTGCCGCGTGTCAGTATATCATTTTTGTACTGAGAAAAGGGACACCAAAGCACCCAGAATTATACAAGGAAAACGCAGAAAGAACCCACAAATATCATACAACGTTTCATATAAATCCTCCTTTAAAAAAACAACACATTTATTTAAACAAGCAAGTGGTTTCAGAGGGCTACATTTAAGTAGAGTAAACTCTAAGACTCAGTTAAAACTTGCACGTCGTGGGGACGCGCATCCTGTGCTTTTGTGCACATTTGTTTGTTGCATTTGATGTGCGTTCCCATTGATTTCAATGGGTTCATATACACGCGGCAAAAAAAGCCCATGTAGTGTTTTGCGCAACATGCGTTTGGTATTCCTTTGCTATAATGCTTGAGCGTTTACTTACGCAAACACGGAGCAAAAATGCGCGTCTTGCTGGCTGCGTTTGGGGTTCCATTAAGAATGAATGGCATCGCAAGGGCATTGCACACACATACGCACGCTTTGGCGCATGTTCATGGAACGCACAGATGTGAACCGGGCAAAGCTGAACAACAGTTAGTTTGCAAAAACATGTGAGTATAATAAACCATTGCATTTCTAATTCTTCATTGCATTACAGTGCTGCTAATCTCCTCCAGCCTTTTGTAGCCATTATCTGTCTACATACTGTATACTAATGTTCCCCAGCACCAAGCCCTGAGCTGGAGATACGTTAATAAACACCACTCTTTTAAGAGCCACCAGTCAACTTTTTGTGATGGTCTTGGCTCTTAACCCCAGGTGTCACTGACAGCTTAGGTCACCATTAACTAATCGGAGTAGTTCCTGATCATGTGATTACTACATCAGTTACAACTTAATTAGGGATGCACCGATACTGGGCATTTTCATGAGTACTTGATGCCCTGATACTAAAGGCTGATAACGATGCCCTGGTGACACCGACATGCATCCCTAGGGAGACATGAAAGCAGCCCTGGTGACACCATTATGCAGAGCTAGTAAGACCGAACACAGCCCTGGTGAGAGCCACACACAGCTCCAGTGAGACCGCACAGCCCTAGTGAAACCCATATGCAGCCCTGGTGACATCCACTGGCAGCGAGTTAGAGGAGAAGAATGAAACTCTATTTTGTATCCCAATAAAGCCAAAAAAAGGAAGATTCCTTTACCAGAATCATAGTAGTCTTATTCACCCTAGACACTGGTGAGTCTACAATAGGAGGAGACATCCCTATTTGTTTTTTAAAAAAAATATCCTTTTTAAAACACTAACGTCAAGAAAAGCGCTTTGGGGGCGTGGCTTGGCTATGACGGCGTAAGGAAGCACATTGCTTGAGCTCTGCTACCACCTGAGACTTTTCAGTAGATCACGGCATCCCAAACCCTCGCTTTTGATGTCGCAGAAGACCAAATCACGTCCTAATGAAGACCAGTGCTCCCAGACGTCCCTACAGCGCTTCCTATCCACACCTGCCTCCTCTACCCGCAGCTCATCTAAGGGCCTCATGACCCCCGGGACGCAAGGCGCAGCCCCGAGGCCTACTTCCCCTCCACAACTTCGGGAAGCCTCGGCCTCGCCAGCCACATCAGATCCCAGGGACCGCGCACCCCCGTTGGTGATCGCCCCTCCGCATTGCTCCAGTCCCATCGAAGAGCCTCACCTCCCGCTCACGCCTACACCGATGCAGACCCTGACCGCGTCTTCCACCCTTTCCACCGATGAGATCTCCGCCATCTTGCTCTCCCTCCCCACGAGGCAAGATATGGCCGCCATTGTCTCCAAAATGGAGAACGCGCTGAAGAGGGACATTGCCGGCATTCATAAATCCGTCTCCCATCTGGAAGCGACGGTCTCCACCCTGTCCAACGATCAGGCAAGTCTGGCACAACGGGTTGAACGCCTAGAGTCGAACTCAGCCTCCCATGACCGCCACCTCACAGACATACTGATAGCACAGGATGACCTTGAGAACAGAACCCAACGGAACAACGTCAAACTCCGGGGGCTCCCGGAGGCCACTACACCGACAGGTCTCCGTCCAACTGTGACCGCCATCCTCAACGCGATTTTGGACAAGGCCCCAGACTCACCGTTGGAGATAGACCGCGTGCACCGCGTTGGCAACCCCAGACCTGATGGTGATGTGAGGCCTAGGGACGTCCTTTGCCGCATACATTTCTTCGTGGAAAAAGGAAGCAGTCATGTGCAAAGCTTGGCAGAAGGGCCCAGTACCCTTCGACGGAGCGGACATCTCTATCCTGCCGGATCTGTCCCGTCGCACCCTCCACATGCGAAGGATCCTGCAACCCCTCCTAGCGGTGATTCGCACGACCGGAGCCTTGTATACCTGTGGCTACCCCTTCAGCCTTAACGTCCGTAGGAACAACCGGACCTTCAATCTCCGCCATCCACTCCAGCTGGCTGACCTATTCTCCTTCCTGGTCACTGAACCCATTGATGTACCTGACTGGCTGGCCCTCGACCTGGATTTTGAATCTCGCCCCATGCCTCAACGTAGACGCCGCCAAAGACCGTCGCGGAGCAGGCCTGGACTGGCTCGTCATGCACCGACCACCAACGAACCTTGAATTCCCGGCGGTGGACAGGTATGGGATCACTCTCCCCCCGCTTACCCTTTCTCCAAGGTGGACTCTCAGGTCAGACTCCAGCGGATACCGGAGCGCACCCCCCCTCTTTGTTTTTCGCTATGCTCACGGTCGTGCCCGTTTGAACTCTCTGTAGGGGCGGTGATGCACATTTGGGACATAGGCCCCCTTCTAGACCTACCGTGAACCCGAGTGAAGGCATACGGGCCTAGTCTACACACCCCTCTGATGTTGACCCACTCCACGACCCTTCCGGCTCCCCAGGCCATATGCCTTCGGCCCTACGACCCACTCCTCCCCGATACACACCACAGTGGATGGCGCATCACACCTGCTCATTAGGGGACTGTGACAGACCGATTGGATACCCTCTCCATGCCTGTAACCTCCTTGGGGGTCGATGCTCCCTGACCTGAGTGGTGCTGCCCCGGACTCCCACTCCATTCTCCCTCCTCCCTGTTGTTTGCACGGGACCTGCGTGTCCCTCCCGCAGTGTGTCCTCTGTGACAACCCTCCACACCAAAATATGTCTGGGTTTTCGCTGTTGTAATGCCTTATTAATATGTTGGGGCGCCCTGTGAATATCCGTGGAGGATTCACCCTGGTTCACCTTGCTCAGGCCATTCCAGGGAAGCTGATTTTTCTGTGACAGTTGACCACCCATCTGGGTGACAGCTGTTTGCTCCAGGCCCCCCACCATCCATACCTTCCCATCTTCCCCTCC
>NW_017306991.1:373358-394324 GCF_000935625.1 Nanorana parkeri
CCCACTACCCAGCCCCACACCTCCGTCTCACCTTCCTTCCCCCTCTGCTCAGGTAATGGACCCCCCTCCAGCTTCCCTGGAATTCTCCTGAATGTTACCCGGTTGCCCCCCTTTTTTTCAGCTTTTTCTCAATTTTTTAGTCGCTGAGTGTTGTTATTCTAATACTGAACTGTTGTCTTTACTGCACTAAGTCTGGATGATGCCCTTTAAGATTGTGTCTTTAATTTAAGATGTGACCACATTGGAGCTCTATCACCTAATACCTTCCAGCAACCCAGGTGGTAGCACCTCACCTATTTCTTTCCCTACTCGAAGAGTGCCTCTTTGCTAGCTAGCTGTAGCCTCCTACTTCCCCACATAGGATATCGGCTTTGCCCTGATCCCGGGAGCTCCTTTGCTGCTCCCTCGGGGTCGGTGACGATCCGAATTGCTGGTAACCCAGCTCTGTAGTTACACCCGCCCCCCTATTTATCTGTTTTTTGTCCCCCCCACACTTTTTACTCTCTTTCCCCCTCTCTCCCCCTCCCCCCTGCCGTCCCTCTCTTTTCCCCTCTCTTATTGCTTCTCCCCTTCTGGCCTCAAGATCATGTCTCGCCTTAAAGTCTTATCTTTGAACACCAAGGGCCTTAACGTCCCTGAAAAACGCACTATGATCCTGTGGGATCTCCACCGCCAGGACGTTGACGTAGCTCTCCTTCAGGAAACCCATTTCCGAACGGACCAGATTCCCCGTTTAACTGACCACCGTTACTCTACGGTCTATCACAGTAGTTCTCCTGACAAACGCTCTCGTGGGGTCAGTATTGTCCTGTCCCGCAGACTCCCCTGGACGGAGACGGATCAATATGCTGGGGAAGAAGGCCGGGTCCTCTTCGTGAAGGGCACTATCGGATCCCAGATAGTTACATTCGCCAATCTGTACCTACCTAATCATGACCAGATCCCATTCTTGACCCGTGTCTTGTCCCTCCTGGCCGATTTCTGAGACGGCCTCCTGGTCCTGGGAGGAGACTTCAATTTTGTCCTTGACCCCAGTCTGGACTCCTCCGCATCCTCCTCCCACCTCTCTTACAATAAGCTGAACCGCATCAAGCGATGTCTCTTTGACCACCAACTGACGGATGTCTGGCGCATCCACCACCCTTCTGTGAGGGATTACACTTTTTTTTCCCATCTTCATCAGCGTTATACACGCATTGATTTTTTTTTCATTCACCACAGCCAACTTCCCCGAGTCATATCCACAGATATAGGTAATATCACTTTCTCGGACCACGCCCCTATCCTACTTACCCTCTCTCTTGACGGTCCCCCCCCTGGCCCCTGGCAATGGAAGCTGAATGATTCCTTGCTACAAGATCCGACTGTCTTGACATCTGTCGAACAAGAACTACAGTTCTTCTTCCGGGAAAATTACACACCTGATGTACCTCCCTATACCGTGTGGGAAGCCCACAAAGCGACCATACGGGGTTCCCTTATAGCCCATGGTGCCAGACTCAAGAAGCAACGCCTCGCACGAATCGCTGATCTCATGACCCAGATACACCTTCTGGAATCCCGCCATAAGGCCTCCGTGAACCGCACAGTGGGGGGTCTCAATTGACCTCCCTTCGAGAGATGCTTCAAGCTCCCTGCCTTACCAAGGTTAAAGCTTCCCTGACGAAATGCAGGCGGTCGTTCTATGAATATGGAAACCAATGTGGCAAATATCTAGCGCATGCTCTTCGTAAACGACACGCCCGGACTCACATCCCCACCATCACCCGCTCTACGGGGAGCAAGTCCACTTTACCGGCAGACATAGCTACTGCATTTAGTGACTATTACTCGTCCCTTTATAATCTCTCTCATCCCCCATCCACCCCCTCCGCCACCCCCTCTCAATCCCGACCAGCTCGCATCGTCGACTATATTGCCAAATCCAACATGCCCTCCCTCAACCCCTCCGCCAGTTCACTTTTGGAATCCCCGATCACTACCGCCGAATTGGAGTCCGCTATCAAATCCACCCAAACTGGCAAAGACCCCGGACCAGACGGCTTTACCCTCACCTATTATAGGCAGTTCCTGCCACATCTCTCCTCACACTTTCTATGGGCTCTCAACTCCCTTCGAGACGGCGCCGCCATCCCACCTGAATCGCTCTTGGCCCATATCTCGGTAATACCCAAAGAAGGTAAAGATCCCACCTTGTGTCCCAGCTACAGGCCCATCTCACTACTCAATATGGGCACGAAACTATTTGCCAAGGATCAATCCCGACCAGCTCGCATCGTCGACTATATTGCCAAATCCAACATGCCCTCCCTCAACCCCTCCGCCAGTTCACTTTTGGAATCCCCGATCACTACCGCCGAATTGGAGTCCGCTATCAAATCCACCCAAACTGGCAAAGACCCCGGACCAGACGGCTTTACCCTCACCTATTATAGGCAGTTCCTGCCACATCTCTCCTCACACTTTCTATGGGCTCTCAACTCCCTTCGAGACGGCGCCGCCATCCCACCTGAATCGCTCTTGGCCCATATCTCGGTAATACCCAAAGAAGGTAAAGATCCCACCTTGTGTCCCAGCTACAGGCCCATCTCACTACTCAATATGGGCACGAAACTATTTGCCAAGGCCCTTTTCTTCCGCCTGGCCCCATACTTGGCTGACCTGATACACCTAGACCCGGTGGGGTTCGTCCCAACGAGGGAGGCTAGGGACAACACCACCCGGGCCTTGGGTGTCATCCACTCTGTCGTCTGCCTCTCCTTGCGTCCTACTCTCCACTGACGCGGAGAAGGCTTTCGACAGGGTTGACTGGGACTTCCTATCATCGACCCTGAAAGCGGTGGGATTGGGCACCCATATGCTAACCTGGATACGTTCCCTCTACTCCTGCCCCTCCGCTGGAGTCCAGGTGAATGGTGTGTTGTCCCCCTCCTTCTCCATCACCAGCGGTACACGTCAGGGCTGCCCCCTCTCCCCCCTCTCCTTAGAGCTATTCCTCCGCACCATCCGTTCTAACCCTGACATTCGAGGAGTGCAAGTTGGCCCCGTCCAGCATAAGGTGGCAGCTTTTGCAGATGACCTCTTGTTCTTCCTCGCCTCCCCCGACATTTCTCTCCCGGTGGTCTTGGCGGAAATTGGGCGATATGGTGCACTCTCGAATTTTCTTGTGAACTCCCATAACTCTAAATGGCCATGCATCTCTCCCTCACGGGCCCTCGCCTTCGGAGGGTACTCGGCAACTTCCCTTTTAAGTGGTCTTCCACCTCTCTGAAGTATCTGGGCATACAGCTCCCTAAAAACCCCGCTTTGACCTTCTCCCTCAACTTTCCCCCTTTTCTGTCTGCCATTAGCTCTAACCTTAAGCAATGGACCGCAGGGACATTTTCATGGATGGGACGTTGTAACATCTTGAAACAAACAATTCTTCCCCGACTTCTATACCCTCTCCAAGCCCTCCCTATCAAGATACCCTCTTCCGATCCCTTTTCACCAGCTTTGTATGGGCGGGCAAGCCTCCTAGACTCAAATACAACCTTCTACGTTTGCCTAAAAGCTCCAGTGGGATGGGTTTACCAGATGTACACCTCTACTACATTGCCGTCCACTTGACGCGAGTACTGGACTGGTGTCGCCACCGAACCTCAAAGCTCTGGAGCGGCCTTGAGCAATCCTTCTCTCAAGTGCCACTATCGGGTCTACCCTGGTGCTCATTCCCCGCCCCCCCTGCCATTCGCTCACACCCCACCATTATGCCCACACTAACAATAGCCCGATCTGCCTTCTCACAGTACTCCGTCGCCCTTGCCATCCCCTTTAAACCCAGTTCTAGGAAACCCGGCCTTCCCTCCGGGGATAGACGACAAATGTTTCCTCCACCTCAGAACCCCCAGTAGTTGCAGAGCAATCCACTTCCTGCACGGTACCTCGTGGCCCACTTCGTTTACATCAACTCATGACCCCGGCTCTCCGCTCCTAGATTCATGGCACACTATGCAACTGCTCCACTTTCTGAACTCCCTCCCTCCTCCAACTCAACTCTCCAGGCCATTGACCTCATTCGAATCTGAATGCTCCAGTGATGGCCCAGCCCGCCATGTCCTGTCCTTCTGTTATAAAATCCTGCTCTCTGGAAGCACTCCTGACAACCTGTGGTTTCTCGCAAGGTGGGAGGAGGATCTGGGGATCCAGTTCGCCCCGGGGGAACGCACAAAATTGCTTACATTGTCTTACCAATCCTCCATCAGCAATAAGTATTAGGAGTCCGGATACAAGCTGGTCACCAGGTGGTAGAGGATACCTCAAACTCTACACTCCATGTATCCCCAAACTCCAGATACCTGCTGGCGATGTGGCGCTCCTTCAGCAGACATCTTACATATATTCTGGTTATGCCCCTCACTCAAAGCATTTTGGGACCAAGTGCGCTCCATCACCCAAAAGTTCACGGACCTCCCGGTGCCCCGCGACCCGGCCTTCTTCCTCCTGCACCATAATGACATACCGACCAAGACCTACAAACGATCCGTCGTCCGCCACCTAGTCAACGCAGCCCGGGCGTGTATCCCAGCCCTGTGGAAGTGCCCCGAACCACCCCAATGGCTCGATAGGATGCACGACATATATCTTATGGAAGACCTTACCGGCTCCCTCCATGACACCTCAGACAGGTTTAGAAAGACTTGGTTCTACTGGATTGAGTTCCTCCACTCTCCAGCATATGAAGCCCTACGGCAAGGCCCCGAGACATGACCTGCCAAACGAGACTTCACTACTGGTTCTCCCCCCCTGCTACCCTTGCCTAACCTGCTCCCTCTACCCGCCCCCCCATCAACACCCCCTACTCTTACACCACATTTTCTCTTGGTTTTCTGCTAACACCATCTCCCCCTCTACGACCCCAGATAAGTTTCATTGCAAACCTCTGCTAGAGTGTCGGACCCCGACCCTCCTGAGGACTTCGGGTGTCCTGCTCCCGCACTTGATATTATCCCAGATCCTTGCACACTAGAGACCGACGGTAGAAGTCTCGCATTTCCACCCCTGTGCCACCATATGGGTCTGGATCTCGAAACATGCATCTCCCTTTGTTTTATATTTGTTTTACCCGTTTTGTCTTCCCTCCCTGTCCAGGACTGATGTATATTTGGAGCTACTGAAGCTATGTATGTACTGCATATTTGGACATCCCTTTGGAAAGCAGTTTTTGTATACGGAAAATTTAAATAAAGAATTTATAAAAAAAAAAAGGAAAAGTGCTTTGAAGTACAAAAGCCCCAGAAGGGCAATCCCATTCTTTGCAAATTAACTCTTGGTCAAACATTTAGGGGTCTATTCACAAAGCTGCCGAAGGATCCAGCAGTAGCTTTGGCTGATCCTTCGGTTAGCTTCAGTTGCGGGAACCCTTCTGTTCAGTCAGACTGAAGTGCTGCTGTACTGGCTATTCACTATAGCCGTTACAGCTCCTAAAGGCAGCAGAGCCGAAGTGACGCCTCACAAATGACAGCTGGGCAGGGTCAGCCGTGATCTCACGGCTGGCTCTGCCCAGTTGTAATGACAGATCAGCGTCCCCAGGTCATTTGGAAGGCAGCCGTACTGAGCCGTAGGGAATAGCCCAACATTGTTCAGCTTACTTCACTACGGCTCAGTTATTCACTCTGCTACCGTTGGCAGCTTTGTGAATAACCCCATTAGACTTAGGTGTACCAAAAGGAACCCAAGCTTCCAAAGAAACATCCACAGATGTAAAGCAATACAAACACACTCCATGCAGTTAGTGTTTTGGCTGGGATTTGAACCAGGGACCCCTCTGCTGCAAGGCAGGAATGCCTTGCTGGCCTTTTTACAAATCTCGCAAACCAAATGAATAAGTGCAAAGACCACTAATGCCTCTTGTGAAAAAGTAGATGAAAAGGTTTTGTCATCACTAGCAGAGTGAGTTTGATAAGTCGCCACTACTTTCCAAGATGTTGCAGAAATCCCAGGGATGTTGCAGAGGAATCAAAGGGTGATAGCTATGGAATGGGAGCACATTTTACTCTGCTTTTTCAGTAAACACTTGCTTTTTCAGTAAACACTTGCTCCGCATGTGAACCAAAACCTCAGAATTTACAGGTGGGAAAACTATAGACTGATCCAAGAGAGGATAAACTCCCCCACATGTCACACAACTCACATCAGTGCCCACTGCACCAGCACAGCTCCACTTAACAAGGCCTGTCTTGCCCCATTTCCACAAGCCTGAACCTACCAAGGCACCAGGAATGAAGGGGGTCCCAGCAGGCGTAACACCCCCCAGAGAAATGACTTTGTTTTGAAGTGCAGCCTCTGCATCCTCTGTGCCAACAGATTAGCACTTGACTTGCTCCATTTCCACCGGCCTGAACCCACCGAGCCACCAGGGATGATGGGGGTCCCTACAGGCTTATCACCCCCAGAAAAAACGAGTCTGTTTCGAAGTGCAGCCTCTGCGCTGACAGAAAAGCACTTAACTTTTGCTTAGGTGCTAAGCCTCTTTTTGTTTATTTTAAAGCGTCTATCTCAGCATGTTGCTGGGTTTGCAAAACACAGGAAGTGCAATGTTTGGTGAGTTTTTTCAACCTGTAGATGGAGGTTATAGAGTAATGGGCCTTGTTCAAGAGAACAATAAAAAGTCATTGGTTCAGGTATGTGTACCATACATGGGCAAAGATAAAAAACATTTGAAGTACATACATGAAATTAAAACTTGGTGGATTAAAATATCAAGTTACCACTACAGGAAGATGCACTGAATTACAAATTACCCCTCTTTGAATATTTGTTAAATGTCAAGGAGAGGAATGATTTGAATATTGAAGACTACAGGAACCCTACCCACACAGATCAGCATCTGGTTTTAGACTCCCACCACCCAATGAAACATAGACTGGACATTTTTAGAACTGTATGACAACAGGCTAAGATGGTAACAACAAACACAGAGTTCAAAGGCAATGAACACAGACATCCCAAAAGTGCTTTGAACGCTTACGCTTGTGTCTACCCAGGCTTTTGTTAAACTTTCACAGGTCAAGCAAAAACATGGAACCATTGAACAAAGGGTAAAACAGAAAACATGGGGGTAATATTGTCATCCTGTATGAGACAGTCATCAGGACTGTTTAACAAACATTGCATCCTTGTATATATCAAGCCCAGAAACACACTGAGACAAAAGCTTGTACATCCTTAAATACCCCACTCCAAAAACCCCAAAAGAAAGATGTTTATCTCTCATCCCTGGATGTTTTTCTTCAAAGTGTAAAGAGAGGGTTTTTAGAGTTCTTCCTGCCACAAAAAGTAGAAATTATATTTCAATATAATTTTTAATATTCTTGCTGATTTTATTTAAAGGGTCTAGAGGGGATTGTCCTGTGGAGAATTTGAATGGCCTTGTTGACTGGTCATCGTTTTCCCTCTTATTCCTCATTAGAAATGTATCTATGACAATAAATATGACACATATTTTTTTAAACAATTTCAAAGGTTTAAGGCCATTTTCCTTGTGTTAATTGCTCCCTTTCATTCACCCTGTTGCTAATCACCTCAGCTTTTAAGCAACCTTTTTTGGTAGTATTTCATTTGAGACACTACATGTTTACCCTTTCTTTGTTCTCTCTGGCCACACCACCCCAAGTAAGAAACATTCAGAAAATCTTTATCTGTCTACTTCATTTTTTTCTACTACCTACAAACTTTCTTCCAATACTGAACTCATGAAGGCAGATTACTGTGAGGTTGAGCACAAAAGAAGTTTCAATTTATTAAACCTTAAGTTAGCTCCATGGCAACCAGGCTCAATCCAATAGGAATTCTACACAAATTGTTTATTGAAACCTTGGACAATTAACCACCTCATGGTCAGAATTCACTATGCAATGTAGTCATAATATGATGTACTATGGAGAACACTGTCAACCAATAACACCATGATCCTAGCACTGTTGTATAAAACCTAGGGAGCAGATTGAAAGTCTGACAAATTGGAAGAAGCTCCTGAGGTAGCTCTGTTTCAGAACCCCGGCAGTATAGTATGCTGTACAAAAAAGAATATACACAATGCGTACAATAAGATTAACCTATTCTTCAACACAGTAGACTGATGTCTAAATGATAAACTACAGTTTGTTGAGATTGTGCACTTTTGCTTAATTGTTGATGTGTATGATTATTAGTAACCAATATATGTAGCAAATAAAAAGTTTCCCAAGACTCATGCATGGTAACCAAAAGTTATAACATGATTTTAACAATAAAAACAGATGATTTGGTTTGTAGCAGATACTTTGAATGTCTGGGTCAAAAGTCACATATATTTGGTAAAATGGCTGAAAGAAGAACTATCACTACAAATTAAACATTATTTTAAACCCTCCCCCTTTCCTCCCAGGGGACCTAGTTGCATTCGGCACTTGGTCCCATTCTAATACTTGCTGTCGTTGCTAAGCAGAGTAGTAAAACAGCTCTGTCACTGATCTTAATTCCCCTCTGACCTGTGTACAGTGTCCAGTACTCCCGATCCTGTGTAAAAGTTTGTTTCCTAACTCCTTATGCGTATACATGACAATAGCAACTTACTGGATCTGTTTCCGATCAAAAATACACAATGCTAAAACAAGTTTATAAAAAGTACCCTCGGGCTGCACATAGCACTAATTAAGAATGAGTAGCATATGTAATACACTATATAATAAAACAGATTGTTGACAAAGCAATATATGCAAACTTATTTACCTCAGCATTCAAATTATCAGCAAGACTTTCAAGAAACTGGCTCTCAATTGGATTTTGCTGGGTGAGAAGAGTAAGGTAATGGCTGAGCTTGTCATGGGTTGTAATAATGGTACCTTCTCCAAACTTATCAAATTGTGGCCGTCCAGCTCGTCCAAAGATCTGCATTACATCTAGAATTCCCAGGTCAACAAAGGAACCTCTTTTTGCATCATAAATTTGTGTTCCCTAGATAAAGAATGTAATAAAAAAAGGGCAAATGTAAATATACAAGATTACTTTATCATCTAAAAACATTTCAGCATATTAACTTATATCTTATGTACTTACTATAAAATCCATTACTTGGAGTTTATTGAGGGACACAGGATTCATAGACTAATGAATTAAACCACCACCTACAGGAGAATTTGGACATTGGTCAAAAAAACAAGCTCACATGGCCTACTCACCAAGTCTTCAAGACTGGGTCACAACAGAGGCTGTGCCATGGCTCTGAAACTGGAAAGTGCTCAATGGCTATCTAACACAGTACACTCAAGTTTGGAAAGTGCCACACTGAAAAACCTCAGTGCCCTAAGACACATTCCAGGCTAGCCTTGCAATCGTAGTTCATCCGGGTCCGGGTATGGTCCCCAAAGCTATTGCGTAGGATATGCCGATCTGCATACCTATGTACATAGATCAGCGCATGCAGTGTGTATGGAAATGTTTAAATAAAAATGTTTTCTTAAATGAAAAAAAAATTGCTAGTAGAAACGGTTACTTCTTATAGCAGAACAAATAGCATCCATCCTCCTAGAACACTAGGAAAAATTTGAGGAAAGCTGGGAGTGGGAGAGTTATACAGCACTTTTTTTTGCCAGTGCCCAAATCCTCCTTTAGGTGGCAATATAGCCCAGCTATTAATCCCGTGGCCTCTATGAACAATAAAGAAAAACATTATATTATATGACATAAATATGGCCTCAATGGGTTTACACTAGATTAAGATACTGACTACGTTTGGCATTTAATATGATCCTTTAAGATGGAGATAAAGAGCCCAGTGTTTGTATATTTCAGTGATGCAACAGATTGAAGCATTGCTTATGATGATCAAAGTTCTATGAAGTTCAACTCATACATGAGTTAAACATCCACAGTGGGTGATTGTAAGCACTGGGATTGATGGCTCTTGCTCACAGAGATATTCAAATATTTTGGAAAAACGGTGTATGATGGATGACATGATGTTCATAGTTATTGTTTAATGCGGGGCAAGCTTTTTCAGTGTGGGTACTGCATCCCTATTATGTGTTTTCTGTGAAATCTACCCAACATCAATTAACATTAATTTCAGTACATTGAGTTTGTAATTCTCAAACCCCTAATTTTCCAGTAAAATGCACTTAATGTATTTTTACTCTAAAATATTTCAACATTATGCAATGAAAGGTAGCTGGTTCCCCAAAGATAGTCTACCTTGAGTACCTTTAATTATGGTGACCACAGGTAAATGAATTTGCTAATTAGCAGCCAATACACTCTGCCCTGTTCCAGGCTGTGCTGCTGGTTCTGTACATACTTTTAGAAGAGAGTTACTTCAGACAGTGTTTTGGAGCTGAAAATTCTACATTCATCTACTCCGAGACTGAAAATTCTCCAACCATGTTCATACACACATGATTGACTCGGCCATTGCAGAATATTCCACTTGTAAGGTGAAGCACCGTCCAATCAACTCCACTGAATTTGGCTGAATATGAGCAGAAAATATATCCCTATTCACTTCTGAATTCATCTGACTGCTTCTGTCACATCATCAATAAACATTAGCTACCCAGTGCTGTTGGAAGCCATGCACGTCCATACCATCACACTGCCTCCACTGTGTTTTATAGATGGTGTGGTATGCTTCTGATCATGATGATGAAATAATGAAGGAATAGCCCACACCTGGCCATGAAACAACTTTTGAGTCAATTGTCCAATTACTTTTGCTCCCATGAAAAAAAAGGAGGCTACATACAATATTAAAGAGCTGTTATTCCTAAACCTTCTTCCAATATGGATGTGTATATCCTCTACTTAAAGCTGAGAAAATGCACATTAAAATAACAAAACATGTCAGTGTCAAATTTTACACACACCATTCAGACCCCCTTCACTGTTTTCAATTTTGCTATGTTGCAGCCTGATACTACAGTTGTTTAAATTCTTTTTTTCCCATTAATCTACACTCAGTACCACATAATGACAAAGTGAAAACAGAATTTTAGAAAGTTCTGTGAATTTATTAAAAATAAAAAACTGAAATATCACATGTACTTAAGTATTCAGACCCTTTACTCAGTACTTTGTTGAAGCATCAATTACTCAAGACTTTTTGGGTATGATGCAACAAGCTTTGGCGATTTGTCAATAAAGGACTTTTTGCTTCAAAACTTTTGGTGTGCTGGTGACAATCCTTTCTAGACATACACTGCACGATTCTCGTACGAGAATCGCGGGAAATCCCGCGATCGTACGAGAATCGTGCAGTGTGAATGAAGACGTGCGACCGTTTCTACTGTACGGTCGCACGTCTTTTGTCTAAGGAGCACGTTAGAAAACCAGCCGAAAATCGGTGCTCGGGAGACAAATGCAGAACGGGCCGGTGTGCGCACGCGCACACTGCCCGTTCAGCATTGAGGTCATCGCAAGTACGGTCTGCCTGTCCAAGATGGGCAGATCGTACTTTTTTAAATTACTTCGCAACCCTCGCAAGACTAAGGTCTTGCGATGGTTGTAAAGTGTATGGCCACCTTTAATCTGGCCATATATCAGGGAATCCACAGGAGTCACCTTAAAAAAAAATCAATTTAAAAGATCAGTTTCCCCCCTGAGACTGGTGAGCCAGCAATAGTCCACAGGAGTCACAGACTGCTTGCAGATATGCTATAACTTTCTGGAAAAACTGTAATCGGCAACAAAATTTAAAAGGAGACAATTCATCTCCTTTTTTTATGGTTAGTTGCCCCCTACCCAAAAAAATATATATAAATGTTAATATAACAGACCTACAGCTATAATATACAAACAACTGCTCTAGAGGAAGCCCTGGAGAAACAAGATAGAAACAAAGATATGCTACTTTTCCCCCTTTAGTTTTACCTGGTGATCCAACCAGTACGTCTGTAGTTTTTCAACTTTTTTTTTTTTAACAGAACAAGCTGTCCAGCAAAATTTGCAGTTAAAGGGTTGAGTGAAACCCTTTAACACAGGGGTGCTTACAATGGTAATATTTTATCCATTTATGTAAAACGTTTACCCCAAAAGGGAAAAAAAATGTTGCTGGAACTGCTTAAAAAGTGTTAGCTGTGGTCGGGCTTTCATTTTTTTTAATCATGTCCATCTAAATTTGCTAGTGCATCTAAAAATACTCTCTCCACAGGTTGACAACACTGCTGTTCACGGGAAGCTCTGTTGCTCTCCAACAAAGTGGAGCTAACCTGTGTGTTACCAGCTGAATCATTAGGTAAAAATAAAGGAGAACTATGGGGAGAGTGAAATGCACTTTTCCTCCATAGTTAGAGCTGACTTGTGACACTGCTGCTGTCACATGTCAGCTCTATAAATCGAGAACTGAGTGATCACAAACCGCTGATCGCTTAGTTCATGATCTTCTCCCTGCAGAGAGCGGTGACTTTCAGCCCTGGAGGGAGACAGGGGAGGGGGCGGCCAGAGCTGGCTCTGCGTTTAGGTCAACCAAGTAGTAGTGTGGATCCTGACAATATTGTCGGGATCTTTCCTGGCTGCAGCGTCACCCTGCACTCTCAGCATATAGTGGGCAAATGCCCGCTTTTTGTCAAGTTTTGGGTTACAAGAGGACAATAGTAAATGTCATCCTGTGACCCAAAGAGAACTAAGGGCAAAAAAAGGTTTGGCCATAGTTCTCTTTAACCCTTTTGCTGCAACCGACGTATGTCATACGTCACTTGCAGTGTGCCCCTTTAAACAAACAGACTATACACTATAGCCATCAGGATTCTGTTTATATGCTGAATGTCAGCTTTACACTGGAAGTGATTCAGGCCACTGAAGCTGCCACCAGATCGCTTCCAGGGGCTGGTGAAGCGCGCACCCCCAACTTTCTTTCCGGGCCCGCATGAAGGGCATCTTAGGTGTCGGTGGGAAGTAGGGAATCAGTTCGCTGATCTCCTCCCTACTGAATGGATAGGGAAGCGACGATAATTTCATTACTTACGGTTCCCCATCCGTCATTGCTCGGCTGCAGAAACCAGACAGTGAGCTTTTGGAGCGTGATCGGCACTCCAATAGATTATTTGGAGTGGAAATGTGACACTAGGGGTCTAATTGATCCCTAATACCAGTAATAAATAATGCCAAGAATACTTGTCACCAATATTATCCTATCACAGAAGGGGCTTGTGAGCACCTTCTGTGATAGCAAATAAGTAAAAAAACAAGTTAAGAAAATTAAGATTTAATAAAATAAATGTAAAAATAATTAAAAAAAAAATAAAGTCCCCTGCATATTAATGAAAACTCACAAGGGGTTCGCCTACATATCGTGTTACACAAGTTAGGTATTGCCACATGCCCCAGAGTGAGAGCAACAGTTCTAGGGACAATATTCACAGATTTCTCTAAACTGATGATGGGCTTTTTGAAACTGTCACACGTCGGCTCAATAGATCAGGAAGTGAGCGAACACATTCTGTCGCTTGCTCACTTTTTGATCATCTCCCTGCAGAGAGCAGTGACTGTTAATCATGGCTCCCTGCAGGGATACCCCCCTCCCCGCTCTGATCCTCCAGCGCTGGCTGGAGGAATGGACAGGGAAGGGGCGGGTACAGCTGGCTCTGCCTCTAGATAAGCAGAGCCAGCTGTGACTCACGCAGCTGGGTGGATCTTGACAGTTATGTTGGGATCCATCCCGGCTGCGGCGGTCTCAGTATACCGCGAGCTGTAGCTCGCGATATATTAAGCTTTGGGTCACGGGAAGACGATAGTATATGTCCTCCCGTGACCCTTAGGAGAACTATGGGGAAAAATACTTACCCCATAGTTCTCTTTTAAGTGCATTTTTTACTTTTTGAGTTTGATAAAGAGTTAATATTGTGCAACCTAAAAACTTGCAATTGCCACCATTTTATTCTACAGGGTCTTTGCTTTCAGAAAATATATAATATTTGGGTATTTCATATTTAAGTAATTTTCATTCCTAAAATGTGGATTATAACGTGTGCAAAAAAACACAAAAAAGGCCTTGGCAGCTAAAGGTTAAATGAAAAAAGACTAAAAGAAGAAAACTTATACAGCTACCAAGTTTCAAGGGCTGTTAAGCTGAAATATATTATATTTTTGTTTTGTGGTTTAGATATGCTTTAAACGATTGCAGTTTGCAAAGAGTAAAAAGTCTGGTGGCCAGGATAGCTGGTAACTCAAAAAGAGTAAAATGTCAAGTAGTATATAGTTATAAATATCACACTGCCATGTTGTTTGATTCTCTGAACTGCACCATGTATTAAGCTACCAAAATATAGTCATGAATATCATTATTTTTGTAGATTATGACTAACCAAAGACAGAGCTGCACATCATGTTTATTTGTATTGCTTAAAACATGCAGACGCAATGCACCTTTTGCTTTTTTTTTCAGCACATCAGGAACATTGTGGGGTACTTTTTTTTTTCAAGGGACCTTGTTACTCGAACACTAAAAACACCATCTCTGATATTTTCAGCTATGATATTGTGAAAATAAAGATGGAAGTTACTTTAAAAACCTTTCAATAAGTGCACTGAAATTGTCTGGATAAACATTTTAAAAGCTCTTGTCGGGAATATAAAGTATCACTAAAGTCCATTTACACTCAAGGTTTTAGCTCTACATTTTCTTCTTTTAAGCTCTCAAGTATTCTTAGTACTGCAATGTTCTTGAAAGCTTGAAAAAAAGTAGTTGTGCTATATTAACAGTCAGAGTGATTATATAAAAAAAAAAAAAAAATAGTTATGCAAGTATACTATTGCTTAAAGTTTTCTTACTAGAGATCAGATTGGTAGCTAAATATCATGTAAATGGCATATTTTATGTGTCTACAGTCCAATCATTATAATTATCTAGTCTGATTAGAAACAAAAGTTTTTACAGTACATTTAGCTTTTCTATGAAGTATTATGTTGGGGGCTTAGGGCATTTCACTCCTATGCATGTACAGTACTGCACATTTGTGACATGCGATAATGCATTTATATATGCACATAATTATGTGATTTACATGTGTGATCATACATCCAGCAAAGTGAAGGAAAAACAGTCAGGATTTTCTATGATAGGGATCCATATAAAACACGCAAAACTGCATTTTTGTACATTTACCAATCATTCAAAGGGTCTTAAAGTTCACATATGACCAGCCTATGGAAAAGTATTTACCAATTCTTAACAAGCAGTAAAAGAGCTTTAACCCTTTCACGGCCCCGTAAACAGACTCCCGGTTGATATAGCTTGTTTATGCTTGTAAAGCCGACTGTTCACTTTCTACTGAAAGTCAAGACCATAACATACAGGGGTACAGGTACTCTTAATGACTGGAACACTATGTAACTATGTGAACAGCCACCCAATCACTTCCACAGGTCCCAGAACATGCTGCCCCCCACCATGTATCCTGACGTCCACTGCCCCTCCTTGGAGCCTGGAACGTCCATAGCGAGTGCCAGCAGGCACAGCAGAGGACAATTAGCAAACATACATTGTCTGATCATCACTGCAGTGAGTGAACCCCGAAGCGATAAGCTTTTTGTCACCTTTGGTTTTAGAGCAGTCATTCCCAGGCAGCTGTGGCTTAAGCTAATCTATTTTCACAGTTTGCTTTACTCTATGACATAGCGTCATAGAGTAAAGCAAACAGCGAAAAGGCATGCTGGTATATATGAAGGAGACAATTGCTGTTTAAATGAGATGTAAAGTTATCAACAAATTTGTCCATGCTTGCATGCATTGGAGCATATGTAGGACTGGGTTCACACCTAGGCGTATCGAATATGCGTGTTTGTCGCGCGATTCGCGGTAGACAAACGTGCATTTCCGAGGGCTAATTGGCTGTATCCCAATGGAAACGCGCGACAAAAACGCCCCAAAGAAGCTCCTGTACTTCTTTGGCCGTAGGGCGTTTTGTAGCGCGTTCATACGGCCTGTAATACGCCCAGGTGTGAAGCGGGTCTAAAGCTCTGTTAAACAAAACCTTAAAAACACTGAAAGCAATAGTGACTAGAACACCTATTGTGTACTCCTGTATGTATGAACTCATTCCATACAATAATAAAAATGGGGCAGGCATTTGGCTAGTGTTCTTAAAGCTAGAAAAAAAACACCAAATCAAAATGCAAACTCCGGAAGCCCCTGTAAACTAGGGACTTATACAAGAAAGAATATCTGCATCTTTACAACTACATTTTTACACTTATTGCTCTGATGCTTGTTATGATGGGTTCTGTTTTCACAGGGGTACACCCATGTGTTAGCACATCTAAGAATTTAGTTGCATGAAAGGGTCTTCAAGTTGGAAATCATCCTACTGAAGAATAGCATAATGAATTTGAATAGCTTTATCTGTGAAAGAAAATTGAGGAGACCAATCTTTATTGGCCAATGCACTGTAACAAAATTGTGCAATCATAAAATGACAAATAGTGCATACGTTTACAGTCCCCATTTTTCCTGCCAACTAAATTGAAACATCACAGCAAAATTTACATTCATGTCTTCCTAACAGAGTTGGCGCAGCATAAAAAAGTAACAATTGAAAAAAAAATTATGCTTTTATTTAACACTCAAGAGCTGTATAAACCTTTGATGCTCTAATCAAGAATTCCTTAGGCATTATTTGTCCTTTTACATGTAGACAAGTTGTAGGTCACTATTCAATTAAATAGCGCACAAGGGGTTTAACCTAGCAGGTCATTTGCATTGTGCACATTCCACGGCAAACTGCAGTTCCCCAGACTGTGGTTGTACAAAGCTAAAATGTAAGGGCTAGCTTCAGGTGATTTCTCCCACTGCAGCTTTGGGAAAAGGAATTATGAGCAGAATTTTGTGAGCTTTATTAACCATTCATTGAAAAATACAGGGTGCTGTCACAGGATTTAAATGACTAGCTGCTATAAATTACAACTGAATAATAATTGTTGAAATAACCCTTTGCATATTAACAAAAAAAGTATCAGTGCTTCAATTGTTCTAGTTTTCACTGCAGAATAAGCAGCAGACAATGTTATTCTGTTCTGCAGAATAATCTCTTACCTTAATGATAACAGCATGAGCGGGGAGATTGACACCCCAGGCTAATGTGGCTGTACAAACCAGGACTTTGATATGTCCCTGAGAAAAAAGGTTTTCCACCAAACTCCTATCTTGCCGCAGCATGCCTGCATGATGAATACTAAATCCATCTGGAAACAACTCTCTTAGCTGCTTATTCCTAGACCTTTGCACCTGTAGAAGACAAAAGGGTTTAGTAAATGACTGATTAGCTCATAATGAAAAGACATTCATGTGTAAAACGGAAATATGCAATCACGACACTGACTTAGTCTTGTTCTTTTGATATTCTAAATACTGCCATTGTTACAATTCAAGCTAAACAAAGTACGGCAAAATACAGCTATGTCTTTACTGAACGCTTAACCATCTTTTAAAAATTCTAATTACATTTTAATGTCTTACATTGAATTTCACAAGTTCCCTGGATATGTATAGATGTTAAGTAAGACTTTGAGTTTACTGCTAACAGAATCTTACATTGGGTCAATGAGAGAGAGAGAGAGATAGAGTGCGTGTGTGTCAAGGACCTATGACACGAAGTGCAGGTGTCATGGTATGCCCAGAGTTAGTAGCTGACTAGAATTCTAGAGCACTGTATTAGTGCTAATATATTATATATATAGGGCATATATAGTTATATAGGGCATAGACTTGGCAATGTACATAACTGCTCACAGTGATCCCTGTAAAAAACAAAAAACAAAAAAACAAACAAATATGTAGGACCAAACTAGGACCTCCTGTACAAACTCTGTCCCTGGCATATTTTGGATCTCCGTGGGGCTACATTCACTGCTGTGAAGAGAACACTAGAGAATCTGAAATTGGTGCAGGTATTTGAAACCCTTAGGGAGGCTGCCAGAAACCATATCTCCAGTCAATTTTTTTTTTCATTCCAGATGTGGATAGTTTAAGTTAGAACTTTCATATCTCATTGTGGATAGTTAGAACTGACATTTTTTTTGTTATTGTTTCCCCATTTGGGGGTATATTTCTTACTTTCTGTTGTGATAAAATAGAGAGTGAGTGGAATGCTCCCCACTTCCTGTTACTTTCATATCTCATAAAGAACAGAAAGGGAAAAGATACCCCCAATGGGGAGGACACAGACAGTAATAAAAATACATTTTATAGTAGGCTTAGGAATATTTTGAACCTTTGTTAGGACTTTATTGCTGGCATTGTCCATATGAAAAAGAGTTCACCTCACTTTTTGTCTAGATGACGGGTTTTAGACAAAACAGGAAGCAAAACTGATGATCTAAAAAAAAAAAACCATAGCCAGCATCTGACAGAAACATCTTCTCAACTGAGACGTGGAAAGTGTTAAGAATGTGCTCACTCCAGAGGAGAGATAAAGCTGGGCTTGGTGCAAACCCACTTCACCTAAGTCCACATAAAACCGTGACCGCCACACCCCTCCTGACCCAATCAGTGACAGCAGTTGCCTGTCGCTTTGTGACGTATAGCTGTGGAGTGAGGAATGCGCCTCTCCTCAACTGACTGGGTCAGGTGGAGGGGATGGCATAGTAGGTCACAGGCAGTAGGGCCCATTTAAACAGACTCCCGACGCAGTTTATATTTGTAGAGCTGACTGTCGACTTTACAATAGTAGTGATTCTGGCAACTCCGCTGTTGCCAGATCGCTTCGACTGGCCGGTAACCTGCCCGCCCCCCCACCATGTTTCCCGGGCTCCGCTGCCCCTCCTCCGGGCCCAGGACCGGCGGGAAGCTGGGGGAGGAGAGCGGCGAACATTGTTCACCAATCTCCTCGCCGTTCTATGGGAATGGGAGTGACTTCTGAATCACTTCTGGTCCCATAGGTGTCATTGCTGGCCTCTGAAGTCCAGCAATAAGCTATTGAAGTGCTATCTGCACTTCAATAGCTTATCTCAAGTAATAAGGTGATACTAGGGGTCGTTTGGACAACCAGTATAACCTTAAAGAGTACCTGTCACCACCAATCTCCCATCACATGGGGGGCTTGTAAGCCCCCCCTATGTGATAACAATTAAAGCAAAGTAAAAACAATAAAAATAAGTTTTTAAAAATAATATTAAATGAAATAAATGTAAAAATAATGTAAAAAATCCCCCACCTCCGCGAGCATGCGTCGGGTACGCCTACGTATAAAAACGACAATCGCGCTACACATGTTGGGTATCGCCACGCACGCCAGAGTAAGCACAATAATACTAGGGCCAATATTTGCGCGTATCTCTAAATTGATGACCTGTAGGGCATGTTCGGAATGTATATCCTGGGCATGTTGGGAATCTATTTACGCGTTTGAAACCTCATCTTTTATATTTTATTTGAAAAAAATTGGTATTTTATTGTGTTTTGGGGCACTAAATTTAACTTAAGTGCATATTTCACTAAATTTTGGGGTTTGATAATAAGTTGCGCTAATATCCTGCACCATAAACATTTGCAACTGGCACCATTTTAATCTACAGGGTCTTGGCTTTCAGGAAATATATAATGTTTGTGAGTTTGAAGCCATTTTCAGGCCTAAAATGTGGATTATAACATGGGTGCAAAAAAACTAAAAAAAAAAAAAGGCTTAGGTAATTAAGGGGTTAATAAAAAATAATTACATCCTAGCTTTAAATTCAATAGATCTTTAAATTCTAAGCTTACATTTAATATAATTTTTATATGTTACATACTCCACATGCACAGCCCCATCATCCATTTACAGGATTGTAGGGACAACAAGTCTCACCTGCCACTACGGCAGAGGGCTCTAATGAAAATAATGATAATAAAAAAAATGCACATTTCTTCTATTATGAATGTGTGTGCATTTATTATTATAATTTTTTTGGAAACAGGTGGACTACGCCTTTAGGAATACGTCTTAATGTTAGCTTTTTGTAAGTAGTAGGACCTGGGAAAAAGGGTTGGCACGATTTGACAATCAGGTTCTACTACTCGGCAATAGTGCTGTCAGTCTAGCACAGTAAACATGCTTACAGTAGGGGAGAGAACAAGCATTATTAATCAGTAGGCTGCTGCTCATTTGCTATTGATTTAGTAGGTTGGTGTTGTGTTCTGGACAAAGCTTGTACTGATCAACTACAATGGAGGTTAAACGAAAATGTGTGTATGCTGTCTGGCAGAAGTGTATGGGTCATAATATTGAGCAAAACAGACCAGAATTACAAATCTTTTGGTGGGAAATATGGTCTGAATATCTGTATTTTAAATATGTATTAAGCTGCTTGCCCAAAGGTCAGTTTTAAATGTATGGATTTCAGTAAAAGAAAAAAAACTTAATTATACACAACCATTTACAGATTCATTTTGGAAAACCCTCATCTGAAACACATAGAGGGGGATTTATCAAAACTAGAGCAGGCAAATTCTGGAGCAGCTATGTATGGCAACCAATCAGCTTCTCCCTTTCATTTTCAAATCTTAACTGAACAAATTGAAGAGAGAAGCCGATTGGTTGCCATGGGAAACTGCTCCAGATTCTGTCTGGTCCAGTTTTGATAAATTCCCGCCATAGAGAATATCACATTTCTCAAAAGTCTACATATTAGAGATGATTCACTTTATCATATAATGTGGGCCTATGTGTCCTGCAAAGAGGACAAATTGTGAATTCAAGTCACACGGCATATTGTATAACTAATGAGACCTAATGTACGGAGATTACCTGACACATCCTTCAAGTTCTAAAAAATAATGGACACTCTGATTTGTAAACAATCACAAAAGCCTGTCTCATAGCGGTATTTCAATATTCTACATTGTCCACAAGTAATTGAAAAACAGAGCATTAACATTCCTTGTCAACTGCTTGGCGGATATTCATTGTAGCATGAATTTTCAATCTTTGGCATAAGACAATAAATATATACATACACACATTATATATATATATATATATATA
>NW_017306991.1:394460-417265 GCF_000935625.1 Nanorana parkeri
AGGGATATGTTCATCCAAAATTACATGTGATTACAACACAGCTGATATGTCAAACAGTGCACCTTTCATAGCCGTATATGAGACATTAAAAAATGTATTACAATTTGCGGGTATGAAAACAGGAAGTACAATCAGTAATGGTAAAAAAAAGTGCTTTTGGAATTTGTAAAAGAAGGACACATGGGAGATGGGGCTGTCCCCAGCTGATATGCCCCCATTTTATGTTGCCTCTTTTTCACTCTCCCCCAGTGATTGTGACCCCATTTTACAATGCTCCCAGGTACTGTTTCCCGAAGATCTGCTTAATGCCAAAGAAAAAAATTCAAGAGTCAAAAAAAAAAAAAAAAAGTCTGCTACCTAATACAATTTGCTTTGTATATAACATTATATTGGCTAATTTTTATTCCATCACATTTAATTGATTTAACCGGAAACATTTAGAAACTAGAGACATGTCAAATAGCTTGCGCAAAAGCAGTCCAACAGAAGGGCGGACAACCCAACAAATGGCGGCCCGTCATATATAGAACAGACCCCAATAGGCAACTATAACAGAAGGGGTCACAAGTCAGAGAGCCACCCAAAGAACTTTGTGGCTGAAGCAAGCATCAGAAGACGCCTGAACATACACCTGGTAAAACTTGGCAACATTGTGAACCGAGGATCAGGTGGCAGCCTACAGGTTGGCCAAGCTATTAAAGCCAGTGACTGAGAAGCAGGGTGAAATACCAGTCCTTGACACACAAGGTCTATATTATATGGAAGTACAGATGGGGAGTTTGCTAGGAGTTTAACTATGTCCACTTAGCATGGTTATGAGCAATGACAATCACTGGAGTATCTTCCATCTTGATCCTGCAAAGGAGGGCAAGCAAGAGTTTTACAAGAGGAAAACCATAGATCACGCTGAACTGATCCCACGGAGTCACTAAGGCATCTACTGTGAAGGCTAGGGGATCCCTGGTTCTGGCAACAAACATGTGTTGTTTAACTTGCATGCCAGGAGGCCCCACATGTGGTGTCCCCAACCTGTGTCAAAGGACCTCAAACACCTCTGGGTGACGGGACCACCCTTTGGGTTGCAGATATAACTTGTGGAAGTCTGGACTGTACATGGTAGACAGTGACAGAACATAGAGTTTTGACCAAGCCAGAATCAGGTACGCATTGCTTTGAGGCGTGTGATTTCTGGTGCCTCCCCAAAAAATCTGTCCAGATGACCCTGTAACTGAAGGCTCCAACGTTGAAGGGACACCTGATTCAAGTAGAGCTCTAGGATGTTGATCAGGAGTTGAGATTCCTCCAACAACCAGGTACCTTGAAGCAAAAGGCTTTTCAAGAGTCCTCCCCAGTCTAACGGTGTGTGTGTGTGTGTGTGTGTGTGATGCATGCAGCTTATCCTTGGCAAAAAACTATTAAAAATAAGAGCAAAGCAAGAAAATAAATCAGTGAGTGCGGCTAACTTTGTACAGAATAACTTTAGAACTAATTAAGGCAGAAATCAGCACTGTGGGTAAACATTACAGGTAATACTTGAAACTAGGTTCATTATTTTAAAAGACTGAAGGTCTTGCATTAGTTCCAAGAGTAAGGCAAAACATCTAGTTTGTAGACTGTCGTGACAAAGAAACGGGGTTAAGTGCAAGACCATCTGGTAACCTAGTTCCACTAAAAAAACATGTAGCTACATAACTTGCAGTTTAAGTTTTAATTAGTCTCAAGACATACTTCCAGTATCATAGTACCTCACCAACACACTATCAAAGACAATTCCCCTTATACCCTTACTGTCATTTCAGTCTTATGGTGCTTATTCATTTTGTTACATTCTGTGTTGCAATAATCCACAGTTTCAGCAGCGATTCGTCATTAGGGTAAAAGGCAGCGCTCCATTATAACTGTCTTCACAAAGGAATCTGCAGATGGGAGAAGCAGCAAAGTGTGTTTGGAAAAGGGAAAAGAAATGTAACGCATTTTTACTTTATATCTTACAAATTTCACAAGCCAGATAAAAAGATGTGACCAAAAAGTGATCGGTATAATGATCCAAAAAATAGAACCATGGACGTCTTAACTGTAGGTGAAAATTAGCTTGCTGAACTGAACAAAGTATCACAAACTGTCTGTAAAAGTTATGAAATCCTTCTCAGCATTTTATAGCCCATCAAAAGTCTGAGATGTGCACATTTATATTGCATATCATATACTTGTTTAAAATAAATCATTCAATTTCTACTTGTTCTGAATACAAACTCTTGTTCTGAATACAAACTTGCAGTGAGCACACAGGGTAAGCCTGAGAGAAAAATTGCAATAAGTGGTTAGGTAGAAGAGGTGCTCCTTATTTGGAGTTAGCTGTTTATTAATGTTCTAAACATTTACCCATATAAATCAAACATTTAAATGGCATAACCACTATTAATTTATCAATCTAATGCTGGTCCTAACAGATGTCAAAGCCTATGGGTTCACCCACGCTACCAGACTAGTATAAACTGTAGTAAAACACCTGGAAGTGTTGGATGCTGAAGATTGTTCGGAGGGTGTTGCACAGCAAGAGAGAGAAGATTAAAGTCACCAGCTGTGGTTCCTGGAAAGTATTCAAGTGTAAGTGAATGCTAACAATGAACTTCTATGATTTGTGACCTTATGGTCCATACCACTGAATGCATGTTTTATATCTGCTCAATAAGGGTAAAAAAATCATTTTGATCATGTCAGAATTTCAGAGCTGTCCTGTGTATACTTCCTATGTAACACCCCCAGTTCTTATATTGGAACTACAGAATTATTTGTATTCATGTTGTGGAGATGGTAGAGTAGACGGGTTACAGTAGCTTAGCAAAAGACAACTGGGCAGGAATAACACAAAACTACTGTGTGTCAGCCCACAGGGGGCAGAGTGCATTTCCGGAACCTATCAACAGGTACTTTGTGCACTTGCATGGTCTTTAAAAGGATACAATATAAGGAAATGTGCATGTATTGCAGAAATATACTGACTTTTTTCTCCTAACCCCTGATATACACTTTACTGTTCTTTTACAGACAGGCTGTCTTACTTTTTTTGTGTGATAAGACTGTGATCTAATGTCTATGGGCACCTTGAAGTGTATGTCCAGGCAAAAGCAAACAATTGTCTCTTAGTCCTGAAGGCTATATACTGTATCTTTAAGCAGCCATTTTCAACTCCTTTTCTGGAGTTATACAAGCTGGTCCTGCCAGTGACAGTGGTATTGGGGCCCCTTCTTGTAATATAATAATGTAATATAGCTTTGGAATTAAACACAACACTGTCACATATTCCTCCTGGGCTACAGAATTATGTAGGCACGCAGCCTCTTTCTTCAATGGCTCATTGTGGAAAAGGAGGCAGGGAACTCCTGCTGCACTGATATTGAGTGCTGGGCAGAAAGGAGTGGTGAGCAGAAAGGAGTGCTGGGCACTGAAGTCCAAACCCTCTTAAAACATTGCCAAGAGTGACATTTAGGCATAGCTTCTCCCTATCCAAAAGGCACAGCCAAAGAGACAAAGCAGTATGCTTGGAAAATGCAAGGAGTCTGTCTGATACAAATTGAATAGACTGTTTAGGTTTATCCTTATTTTACATAGTTTTGACAAATCTAAAGCAGACTGAGCAGAGGTTGTACAATAACACTGTAATGTGTTTGGCAATCTTTAGACATGACATGTTTTAAATTTGCTGGACTAGTTTAAAATGCTTGGGAAACCCTGCAGAGAAAATATACTACATTCAGATCCTGCACAGAGCCTCAAGTATATATGTCAATATATTTATGTCTTTCATAAGAACTGATTTTAATGTGCACAGCAACCAGATTCAAACTTTATTTTTCGAATTGCTTGCTGTTGGGCAATCCAGACAGTTTGACATGTTAATAAATGAAGTCCACTGTTCCTTAATTCAGCAGACACACTTCACAGGTTTGAAAAAGGATAACTCAGACCTGTCATATAGATGTCTTATCTTAAGTTTAAATAAGTTATTTTTGCAATCTGTTCCTTATAAAATAGGAAATTTTTAATGGAAGACTTATAATCACACATTTTTGCTTCAGTAATAATGAAAGCTAGACTTCTGTTCTGTGCATGCAATCATTAAGGGTAATGCACCAACTGCCTGGCTCTCATACTGACTCTTTTGATTCAAAGACATCTAACTTTGAATTTACTGATCTGCATAACTGTCCTGAGTCAATGGCTTAAAAAGAATTGAAGCCAATGAGGCTGCCAGTCTTTTTGAAAGGTGGTTACTAATGGAAGTCTCACACTGGACCCATGACAGGTTTACTTTAAAGAGAATCTGCTATAAAAATGTTTTTTTTTTAAATGCTGCCGTTATAAATGGCAAACAGCTACAGGTGGCGGCACATACATGCATCCACCTCCAAAATCCTCCCATCATGGCCGTAAACCAGGCCGTTCTGACAGGCAAAGCTCTGGCACATCCAGATAGGGGCAAGCTAGCTTCAGCACTAAGAGCCCCCTGCAGATTACTGTTGGCCAGCGAGGCAGCCCATTACAGTAATTGGTCAATAAAAGTGTGTCTGAGTGTGTGTAAGTGTAGCGGTATCAGAGTTTTGCCTCTCAGAATAGGAGAGTTTGGGAGGCAATTGCAGTCTCCTTAGGTGCATGCAGATTATATTCTAATGATGTGATCCCTTTTAAGCAAATCTGTGCACCTGGTAAAAAGGGGGGGCGTTGATTGTTTATATTTTAGATTGTTTTGATTTAATAATTTTAATTTAATTGTATTTAAAAATGCCTTCAAAATAAAATACAGTTACACCAAAAAATGAAAGCGTTGGAATTCTTCACCTATTCCACCACCGAAAAACTGGGCGAGATTACGTTAAAATGTGTGACCACGTCACTGGTCACACATTCTAACGTAGTCTCAAACTTTGATAGATCACATGCCTACCTGTAATCATTTAATCAGAGAAATAGATTATAATAGGGAACATTACAGTGTAATATTCCCCATTATAATCCACTTTTCTAATTACATAAAATAGCAGTACATAACAGAGAAATAGATTATAATAGGGAACATTTGTAAGATAATCCCTTCGGTTCTCTCCCGAGGACGCAGATGGCCCCGCGCATGCGCAGTCCACGCTCGTATCTCCACACCCCCGGCGCATGCGCAGAATCCTACTTAAGCCGCAAGCGAACAAATCTTCGGCGTCCTACTATTGGTTACAGTGAACGCTGAAGATTCATACCCTGCAGCAGCAGACTAACCAAACGGACTACCCCACCTACTACTCACCAGCCGAGGACAACCAGCCCAAGGCAACTCCGCCGGTCTCCCCAAGGATTACCCTAGAGATTGCTGCCTCACACAGGGATCTGTGAATCCTTCCCCACTGAATTACAAAAACCGCAAGTATCACCTGTCTCCTACCTGTGATTACCATTCAACAGAAAGTTATACTAATACATCCTACACCACCAATCTTTGCTCTCTTTAAAAACGTAAGGGTTTGTCAGATTTCTGGTCCCCTGCTGCATGCTGTGATTCCATCTGCTGTGTCCCTACACCCCAACTGTGTTCTGTAGTGACATAGGGGCCAATGAATAAGTTATCTACTTTCACAAGGAGCACTTTTTTTAAAATGTTTTTCAAGGTGGTGACAGAGTCAATTTAACCACAAGTGTTAAACCCCCTTACTGTCCAGACCATTTTCCAGTATTCAGCACTGAGTTACTTTGACATTTGTTCACTCATGCAATGCTGTACCACAATTCATTTTATATCATTTTTTGGGGGACAGACAGAGCTTTCATTTGGTGGTATTTAATCACCAGTTTTTTTTTTACTATATACAGAAATTGTTTTACCATTTTTTTAAATCTGTTTCCCCTACAATATGTGATGAAACATTGCAAATAAATAATACTTCTTCATACATTTAGGCCAAAATGTATTCTGCTACATTTCTTTGGTCATGTTACCTAGGAACCCCCCAAAAAGCTGATGTAGCAGACATCGGCTCCTTCTCCGGCTACAGCAGCCAGAGAAATGACAGCTTGAAACTGGAAGTGATATAATACACATCACTTACACTTTTAGTGATCCAAGGGGAGATCAGCCACTGGAAGTGTGCTGAACTCCCTCCGATCGAGGTATAGAGAGCCGCCGTGTCGGTCTTGGGCCTGAATGGGGGAAAACTGAGCCGGGGATAGCCAGTAGCCGTGTTGTGGGGGTGCACACTTCCCCAGCACTGTATAAGCAATTGGGTAGCACTATAGTTGCCCAAATGCTTGTATGTAACAGCCGCCCCAGCTGTTTAAAATGTTTAAACTTTCCGGAGCAAACACGAGTGGGAAAGGAAGTTTATAAACAGCCACACGCCGTCAAGAGTGAGCAAGTGGTTAAGTGGGCACATACCAACGCAGCTTAACATAACACAGCCCCACTCTATATACACAAAGAGGAATGTTCATTCTTTTTATTGTAAAAATGCCCATGATGAAACTCAAACATATTTGTGAAGCCAACATTCAACGGGGTGTAAAAGGTACAATGTAAAAATTATACTGTCCTAATGTGATACCGCATCTTTGGTAATGATTATTGCTCCATACATATTTTTTTTTTACAAGAGAAGGAAGGACATTATTCAGAATTTATTGCAGACTCCTACTGCCTAGTGTTCAAAAATATATTGCAAATATTCTTTTCTTACGGGATGTTGACATTTTTTTAAAGGGGTACCAAATAGGATGTTCTGAAGGAAGGATGCATTTCATAAGTCAAGCAGTTAGTGCAACATTTAGAAATGAATGTTCCATTATGCTTCAATATTGTCAGTAGACTGTTTGTCTGTTTTCCTCACTGATAACTTAAACCTCTAGCACAGTCAGAGGGATAATTCATCTGACTTTTCCAATAAGTTAACATGTAGAGATGGTCTATAACAGGGGTCTCGCACTCTATTTACCTGGGGGCCACTGGAAACATTTCTGTTCTGTTGAAACCAAACTATGGTCAGGTAGACCAACTAAACTGTCAGCCACAACTGCCAGGAAAATTGTTTGGGATGCAAAGAAAAACCCACAAATAACTTCAGGTGTAATACAGGACACTCTGAACACATGTGGTGTGGCTGTTGCAAGATGCACAATAAGGAGGCACTTGAAGAAAGATGGGCTGCATGGTCGAGTAGCCAGAAGAAAGCCATTACTACGCAAATGCCACAAAGTATCCCGCTTACAATACACCAAACAGCACAGAGATAAGCCTCAAACCTTCTGGCACAAAGTCATTTGGAGTGATGATACGAAAATTCGGCCACAACCATAAACGCTACATTTGGAGAGGAGTCAACAAGGCCTATGATGAAAAGTACACCATTCCTACTGTGAAACACGGAGGTGGATCGCTGATGTTTTGGGGATGTGTAAGCTACAAAGGCACAAGAAAATTGGTCAGAATTGATGGCACGATGAATGCAGTATGTTATCAAAGATACTGGAGGACAATTTGCATGCATCAGCCCGGAAGCTGCGTATGGGACGCACTTGAACATTCCAACATGACAATGATCCTAAACAATGAGTCAAGTCGACCTGTCATTGGCTACAGCAGAATAAAGTGAAGGTTCTGGAGTGGCCATCTCAGTCTCCTGACCTCAATATCGTTGAGCCACTCTGGGAGATCTCAAACATGCCGTTCATGCAAGACAGCCCAAGAATTTACAGGACCTGGAGGCTTTTTGCCAGGAAGAATGGGCAGCTTTACCATCTGATAAGATAAAGAGCCTCATCCACAAATACCACAAAACACTTCAAGCTGTCATTGATGTTAAAGGGGGCAACACACCGTATTAAGAACTGGGGTATGTAAACTTTTGATCAGGGTCATTTGGGTAGTTTCTGTTGTCATTATGATTGAAAAAGAGTAAACACAGTTGATTGATAATAAATGGCTTCAGCCAAACACTACCCATGAGTGACAGAAAGGTTTTCGCGTTAGCATTCATATTCTCTGAAAAATGGCCAGGAAATCATAAATTCTGCCATTGTATGTAAACTTATGAGCACAAGTGTATGTGCGCACACATTAATTTTAATTTAATTTTAATTTTGTTCATAGAGGACCAACAGATTCACACATTCACTCACACACAGAAATACACACACACTAATACACTCACACCCAGAAATACACACACACTAATACTCACAGATTAATACACACAAACCCAGAAATACACACACAATAAGGCCCCATTCACACCTGTAAATTTAGGTATGATTAGGGATTCCTACATCAGGAATCCCTAATCTAGCATTTACAAGCCGCGGCTGTCACCCATTCAAGTTAATGATTGAGTGTACCGTGTGAAATTGCAAGTAATCGTACCACATACGATTACATGTGGTGTGCTGGTGTTTACATGCAGCGGCTGTCACTTGATCATTAACTTGAATGGGTGACAGCTGCCACTTGTAAACGCCAGATTAGGGATCCTTCTGCTGCAGAAAAATGCAAGTTCCTGACGGAGGAATCTCTAACTGCACCTAAACTTACAGGTGTGAATGGGGCCTAATACACACACATACAAAATAAAAGAAAGAGCCCCCTCACCTGCTTACCATTTTTGCAGGAGGCACATTCCCAGGTGGTTTAGTGGTTGATTAATACAGTCTACACATTTGGCTTGGGCAGGCTGTTCTAATCATTCCTTTCGTGAAGACTGTCAGAGCGCCAGCCAAAGGAACTGCTGAGTGCCTGCACCACCAGGAGCAGCTATGCAGTCTACATCTGACAGAGATGCAGACCGTGTAGCTGTTCCTCAAGTCAGTTATGTGGCCTGTGACTGCGTGCCTGACTTGTCAGCCTGATGCAGGCCGCATGGTACCGGTTCGCAGGATGGAACTTTGAGACCCCTGATTTAAAAAAAACATTGTAAGCACAGTTTTAAAGTTTCTATTTTGTCAGTAGGAATTCTCAGAGGAACTTAGAAACACTGCCAAGGAGATAAGTAGGTATATGTGGAGATTTATTCATATTCAAGTTGTAATTCTTAGTATGTGTCTGTCAAAATGTGGAGGTACAATGTGTTTACTATATCAATAACTGCAGACGACTACTTTAAAATAAAATCCAGTCTCCCTTAGAATTCAGTGACTTAAATTAAATAATAAAAAGGACAGATTTATCTGAGTCTTCTAAAAGATTATATTTTTTAACAAATTATAAAGCATAGTAAACTCTTGACTCAAATTTTTTATTTTTTTTGGTTATTCCAATATAATGTACTATCTGGTTTACTGACATTAAAAAATTGACAGGTAGCAGTGCGGTTTCTGAATATAAAAGTTCACAAGTTCGTTTGTGCTTCATATGCCCTTTCTGTATCATTTAAATGGGTCACAGTGATCTGTCATTTATTTGATAACACAGTACAATGCCTCACTCATGTTTAAAGAATCTTGTAAGCTAGGCACTCTCTTATCATTCAAAGAGGTAGGTCACCCTGAACGTAGTAAGTTTGCCATTAAAAAGTATTTCAAATTTAAATGTAAACTAATCTCCTTATTGAAGTACAAATTATTATTAGCACTTCAGATTAATAAGATTATTTTTACCAAGTTTAAATTGGAAAAAGTTAATTGTAAGCCATAATAGAAAAAAAATGCTGCATTAAATAATTTTCTCTAATACTTAAATCACAGGTAAAGGGAATAAAATACAGCATTAAGGTCTATGCATTACTGAACAAAAAAAAACAGACATTTAAAGCAGAGCTCTAGGCATAACATTTGTCCCCCATTTTTATTTGCGTAGGGAAGACTTAAAATCTCTTTAAGTTTTTTGCTTGCATCTTTGTTCACATTAGGGAACTATCCTCTGTCAATGGGACATCAGTGAGACGGAAGAAGGACATAGACAGAAACAAAAACCTGGCTGAGGTTTCCCTCTTTCTCCATTTTGTCAAAAACTGACTTGGAGTGTATCCCTTTGCAGTTGTTACATAGATGGTCTATTAAACAATAATAACCTTCTAAAATTTTTATTATGCATAACTCATCCATAAGGAGACAATAAACTGCAAGAATGCTAGATATCTTATGCTATGAGTGGAGATTACACAATCACTACTACCACATAAGCAAAATCTCTGGATCTTTAGATTTTGATGCATCTAGTTAACTTAATCCTATAGGCATCCCAACTCTGGCAATTTTGACAAGGCTTGGAACTCAAACTGGGAAGCACCCAATAGCTCTGAATAGACATTTTCAAAATGGAATCACAAATTAGCTCAAAGCCATACTGTGTATCCTTTAACAGAAACCGTACAACTTGCAAAAGTAAAGTAACTGTAAAATGCATTGATACTTTGTAACAAAAGCACACTTAGTACTCCAAAACCACATTCACAAATAAAGAAGGTGCTGATGATATATTTTAAATTACAAATATATATATTTTTTGATATTGCAAGAAAAATTGGTCAAGCATTTTTTAACATCTGAAAATATTTCTGTAGCAATGTATCTAAAATGTCCTTGAGTGCCTGAAGGTGTACTGAGGAGAGGAATATGAGGTCTGCTACCAGTGTCCTAATTAAAATTGATTTTTTTCCCCCCCATATCCCAGAGGTTTCTTATATGCCAAATGGCTGACCTTTTTCTGACATGCACACTTGCAAGATCTGCAAACAGTGATACCTACTCAAGCCCACTTGAAGATGTTAGGAGAATTTATCACGGTTAAGCTATTGGAAAAACTCAAACTTTTATGTTGATTGCATTAGATTACTTACTAAAAAGTCAGCCTTGATGGGAACATCATTCATTCTGCATGCAGAAAAATGTAAACATGCTTATATAAACAGTTACATCTGCATTATGTTAAAGAGGCACAGAATGAAATATAGTAAGATTCAAAAGGTGTTCACTTGGGATTCGTAACAAACGTCAAAAGATAACCATCAGCATCAAGAGACATGTGATTAATCACTTAAATGCAAAGAACAGCCTATTAAAAAGATGTTAACATCTTATTTTCATTTACCTAACATTGGTAGGCTGGGAAGTAGGAGATAAACCTTCCTAAATGTTTATCACATGCTTGTGGTATGATAAAAAATTCAGAGATGATGCACTGATGAATTTCTGTCGGGAACTGTAATTACACATACATTCATTCCAATATCACCGAAGAGAAATAGGCTTTGCAAAGCAATCGTTTTAAGATTTGCTATAAGCTTATTATTTTTTTGTTTTAAACAGAAGTTATACAGTCTAATGCTGGTTCACAATAGCAATGTTATCAATAATTTTACAGAATATTCCTGCTCAGGAAAAATAATTGCAATGAGCAAAACTTCATATCATAAGAATTCTGGGATTACTAGTGCTACTACCGTGTTTCCCCGAAAATAAGACACTGTCTTATATTTTTTGGGGCTAAAAAAAACCACACTAGGTCTTATTTTCAGGGTAGGTCTTTTTAAAAAAATTTTTTTTTATGTGCAACAATCCACACTTATTCATGTACAACAGTCTACATGTATTCATGTACAAAAATAGGGTGATCAGAGCAATCAGGGGTGCCGTACCTTTCCAAGAGCAATTTGGTAACCAATCGCTGGCCAGAATGAGCGAAGCGCGCTTTCACTATCGATTCCTCACAGGCGGAGTGCATTTGGTATCACTCCGCCTGTGACAGGACCTGGGACTATAGAGGAAGTATCGGCTTATGCGGCTTTGCTCCCCCCCGGTGCCGCCTAGTTTCCTCTAGCGCTGGCTTCGTTGTCACCGCTGATTCTCTCCCGCCTCTCCCGCGGCTCTTCAAGTTCCTCCTTATGCCACCACCGGCCCTGGGAATGGTCACAACTAGGTCTTATTTTCAGGGTAGGACTTATATTTTAGCAATTCCCAAAAATAGTACTAGGTCTTATTATCTGGGTAGGTCTTATTTTTGGGGAAACAGGGTATCAAGCCAGTAACGTTGGGCAGCACGGAATGCATCCATTGCATTCTCACTTAACCCTTGAACTGCTGATAAGAAAATGTCTATCCTGTAAACCATTCAGTCTTCCAGCTTTTAGAATACCTATAGCTACAAACTATGATCCTCAATTTGTACTCATCCCATTTATTCAAAACATTAGCACAAACTGATTATTGTGAGCTATACATTTTCTTTTAGACAGATAGTTGTATGGTGATCAAAAAATTGCCATCAGGGAATACTGTTTCCATAAAGGGGTGTACTTGGTCAGCGAAAATGTTTAGGTCGGTGGTACGTGTCAAAGTAACAGCCACATGAATGGCAGGACCCAAGGTTGCCCAGCAGAACATTGCCCAAAGCATCCTACTGCTTCCGCCGGGTTGCCTTCTTCCCATAGTACATCCTGGTGCCATCTCTTCCGAAGTAAGCATCACACACGCACCTGGGCCATCCACATGATGTAAAAGAAACCACCAGGCCACAGTATTCCATTACTCTATCCAGTTCTGATTTTTATATGCTCATTGTGGGTGCTTTTGGGCATTTGGGCATCCTAAACAGCATTATGAACAGCCAGCAGCTGCAAAGCCCCCTACGCAACAAACTGTAAATGCACTGTGTGTTCAGACACCTTTCCATTGGAACCAGCAATTTGAGCTACAGTAGCTCTTCTATTGAATCAGACTACAAGAACAGCCATCGCTCCCCGAGCATATTAATGAGCTTTGACTGCCCATGAATATGTCGTCGGTTCACTGGTTTTCCTTCCTTGGACCACCTTTGGTAGGCCCTGATCATTGCGGACCGGGAACATCCTACAAGAGTCACTGGAATCCTTATGCTTTTTCTGCTACCAACACATCAACCTTAGAGACAAAATGTGCACTTGCTGCCTAATACTGCCCACCCACTTTCAGGTGCCTTTGTAACATTGTAATCAATGCTATTCGCTTCACCTCTCAGCGTTACAAGAATGTTAAACTAAAGTGCCAGGCAACTAAGGAAGGAAATAACTTCAAATGGTCTTCATGAGATCTAATTTTATCTGATGCATTTCCAGTTTATATTAATGGATCAATGCCGTCCACTTAATCTATCTTCCAGCATACAAATATAATAAATGTGTTTTGAGCTTTCAGTGTAATGCATTTCGTTTAAAGTCAAATGATTTAGCAAAGAGTTTGTTGGTAACTAATAGTGGTGCCCTCTTATATCCTATTTATGATGCATGGAATGACTAAAGAGCACAGAAATCTACTGTTGTGCATTAATATATACTAATGTATGGGCTCTGCAGCAACAACGCAGTGACCATGAAAGCATGTTTTCTTTTGTGAACTGTGGATTCATAATCATTTATTATAACAAATATCTTACCCTCTCATTTGACTGAATTATATGAGTCTTATATAACTAACTTTTGAAATATGGTAAATATGTAAAAACACAAAAAACAAACATACATCTGTTGTGCAAATTATGTATGCCAAATGACTATATAAAATATCTGCTCAAGCTCTCTAGCACACATCAAGCCTCTTACACAAAAAAATAAAGAAAACCAAAAGCTCTCTTGTTGCCCAAAGCCAGACATACAAAATGTAGTTTTCCTACTGAATATTAGAAAATGAGAGGAAAATTCTCCTGGACTCTGGGCTAGGGCTGCACAGATACCAAGTGCCATACAAGTACAAGTACTGATACTTTTCCAGCTCCATGGCTAGACTAAAGTAAAACTCAAAAGTTAGGCGGCAGCTGTAATTTTTTTGTCATTCGGCTATGGAGCTCCTGGGATTTGTGCATCTATATATATGCCCCATGAACATCCCCCCTGTAAAAATAAGTCAGTGTAGTCAGCAGATCACAAACAGATGAGCAAACAGGAAGTCAAAACTATAACTGGAAAAAAACAATGCAAGAGTCTTGTAAGTGACCACCTTTTTTTCCCAAAAGGAAGAATAGGATAATAGACAAATGTCGGAGGGGCTGTGGACATTTTCCACCTGGCCAATAACTTGGGAGATGGGAATAAGCATCAAACGTGTTGGACCCACTGTTTACGTTCAAGAAGACATGCATCTAAAATAACAAAATTTTTATAGCAAACTTGCACGTATTGCAAATCTGCCAATAGGATTGAATAGGTATCAAGGCAGAGTGATGTTAAGAAATAAAACCCCTACCTGTTTCAAATTGCAGGGGAGCCTCCAGCCCAATCAGCATGAAAGGATGGGTGGCTGGGAGGATGGAAGGCCATCTGGCATTGCTGCAGCAGATTTTAAAGCCACCTCTGGAGATGTGAAGGAAGCAATACTGCTGGAAGGAATTTTAATCCAGAGTATGGCCTGGCATGCCACGGGAAAATTCATTTTCTTGTGGATAAGCTGCTGCCATACTAGGGTCAAAGTCTTGCAGACTTTTGTAAGTGCTATAGAGTAGTCCATAAATCCCCTCAGGTAGGCCTATCACTCTAAGATTGTTTCACTGGGAACTATTTTTCAGGTCATTTAGCTTTCCAATCAGATAGGCTAAGTAGGCTGTTAGCATTTTAGAGGAAAATTGTGTCTCTGTCATTCAGCTGTCTATGGCAATGACCCTTTTCCACCATCTTGGCTTGTTGACACTTGTGGTCTTTCGTGTGACCACTACTGGTAGTTGAACGAGTGTGGCTATGTGATGAATTTGTCCATGGTGGTTGTCTGCAAGTGTTTAGGCATCTAAAGTGCAAGTCAGTACGGCGGCTAGAGATGCATGTTTTGCTGGCAGCAGGTCAGAGCTCTTCCCCGTGCTTCTATCCTATCGCGCGTTCAACACTGGAAGTCTCAAATTGCCTTATTAGTAAAAACCTGAAGTTTGCATTTCAAACAGAAAGGTGGGAAACAATAATGCCATTTCAATTCCTATATTCCTTTCTTACTGTAACTATAGGATATATCATTCCAGGATGAAGATGACAATTATTACAACAAATGCTTTAGTCACTTTCAATTTTTATAGGCTGCTTATAGAGCGCCAGGCAACTGAAGTATTTTATGATTTCTGTCTTCTGCGTTTTCATAGCCATTCAGGATCAAACTCCCAAGGGCAAAGGTAATCTACATACGCACTAAAGGGTTGTACAAGAAAATCAATCAGTACAGCTCAAGTCTACAACAGTTCAGTGTAGAAATCAATATTGTTCATTTGCAATACCATTTATTACAGTAAATAACATTTTGGGTTTTGCAGGCATCTGGCTCTGTTTTGTTTTGCAGATTTTCATGAATCCATAGAACTGCAATTTTCCATAATGCACAGGAAAGGCCCTACAACTGTGTTAGGACTTTTTATTCTTCGTGTATATGCAAAGCTGTTGGTCTGGAATATGAAACACAAATTCAGATAAAAGCACACGCCATATATATGACAATACAATTTGAAGCTAAAATGTAGTAAATGCTGCAAATGATGGACAATGAAAGTACTTCAGACATCATTCAAGAGAATGTGATAGGAATTTCCTCTGATTACATGAAGAAAAAAAACCCAACAACAACAACAAACCCCCCCCCCCACAAACATTTTTTGTAGAAATATGTCAGTATATTAACATTTTGCACTGAGAACCAGAGCTTGTAATATTTAGAATGGGGTTTTTGGGCTTACAACAAGTAGGCAAACAAGCAACTCTTACACTTAATGCAAGGGTCAACCAATACTAAAATCTCATATAAGCTTTAACACGTAGATATAATTTTTATTGCAATTTAAATAATTTTTAATTTAAATTATATCTGCCGATTCTGCCATGAATGATCCAGACAATGTTTATATTGCCCGTCTCCCAACTATGCTCCTCCACTGTCACCCGATTACATGGGCTTTCAATAAAGATTACAAGTATCTTTAAAACACACACCTCTCAGACATGGTCACTACTGTATTTGGAAATCGGTCCAGAGAAATAGCATGTAACATTACTGCAGTGTATGCAGTGGACTGCATTAGTTGTTCCATCTGCCGGTTGCTACATCGCCACTGAGTTCAGTAAGCACATGGAGGCTGGCTGAAGGAAGCACAAAGTTTTGTATATAAAGTGGAAAAAAAAACACTAGTGTATTTTGAGTGTAGAGACCTTGACAAATGTGTTGGTATCCATACAAATTATTGAAAAAATAAATTCCTTCTGAAAAGTGATGAAATTAAAAGCAATTGTCTCAGGTATACCTTAGTGCCTTTAATGACCTTAAACCTTTGGTATATCAGAGTAAAGAAAAAAAAGAGTTAAAAGAGATACATTATTGCTCATTCTGCAAAGATATTTTAACATGGCCTGGACAGATTTGTTGGTATCCTTAGAAAAGATTTTAAATAATCAGATCATAATATTGCTTATACTGTAACTAGTTTTTTCTGTAACTAGTATCACACATGCCTTTAATCTTCTTTTTTTTTATATGCAACATAATTTTTCTTTCACAAAGGTTTTATTTGGTTTTTATCAATTTTTCACATGAGGGTCATACAAATAACAAGGGTAGGGCACGCAAGCCCTGCAACATGGAATACAAACAGAAGTATACAGCTACATCAATGTGTTGATTACTGCAGACTCATATAACAGAAGCTGTAGAACAGGTATTAAAGAACATTGTGGGAGCATAGAAGAGGGGTTGCTGTTCAGTTGTAATGCGTAAGATCCAGTATAGGAGGGGAAAGGATCATAACGGGGGGAGCTTTTCGGGTCAGGTGTCTGAGTATCATGGAAACTAGATCAATGGGGTTTGTGGTCCCCTATACCAGAACATTTGGTACAGATAGGACGGGGCAAGTCAGACATTATAGGTCTGCGTAGGGATAGGAATAAAAAAATGTGGGAAAGAACAAAAGGGGGATTAGGACAGGGGAAGGTGGTACGTTGGGGAAGGGGTCCTGAGGGAGGTGTGAAGTACAGGGCCTTTAAATAGACAGGAGCTGCGGATCGAAGGATGGTGGCTTAGAGTAGTTGATCCAAGGTTGCCAGATCAGTAGGAAGCGGTCATGGGTGTCTGCCAAAACTGCCGTAAGTTTCTCATTGATCATTATATCGTCTAGGCGATTCTTGACTTCCCTAAAGCTCAAGGTTGGGGTCTTCCACGCTCTGGCGATTGTCATTTTCGTGGCTACAAAGACGTGGGACGTTAGGTGTTTCTGGAAGCGCGCCAGTTGTGGAATTGGCTGCAGCAACAATGCCTCGCACGGTTCCCTGCCTTTACTCTTCTAATCAGTCAGCCAGGCTATTTACCATATTTTTCCATCTATAAGACGCCCCCATGTATAGGACGCCCCCCACTTTTCTTACCCAAAATTCAGAAATCAATATTTTCCATGCTCTTTTGCATAACTGATTACATCCAGTTAAAATTTTGCAGAGTAAGACAGCTGCTTACTGATACCGGTATTTTTTTTGTTTTCTGACATTTTTATGGGCTCCCTGTTGCATCTGGGCACTGGCAACACGCTCTCCGCAGCATCAGCTGACGTCAGGTACATAAGGCTCATGATTGGAGGAAACCTGTTAGCTTGTCTCTGCAATCGGAAGTTTCATTCGTGAGGCTAGTTCGCAGAAGTATCGGCAGTTTCGCAACCGCAGTTCTCCTCTCTGCCCCCCGTGTGTAAGACGCCCCTCCATTTTTAGGTAAATATTTTTAAGAAAAAGTATAGTCTTATACACGGAAAAATACAGTAAATAGAAGAAAAGTATTCACTCTGCTGTTTGATACCATTGAGTGCACGACAATTAACATAGACCAGAGGAAGCAAAGGAGAGAACCAGGAAGAGGCAGTCTGTCCCCTGATGATGTAAGTAAAGAAGATGGTGGCATAGGAACTGGAGTGCCGCAGCAAACTACAGCACCAAACATGATAACTGGAAAAAAATAAAAATACAATGCGGTTGAAATTCCTCTTTAATAACAACTACAGTGATCTCTCAAACGTAAAAATAAAGGATGACATCTTAAGCCTGGTAGAGAGGGCTACTAGAGTGTTTTACAGGGTCCCTGTGGTCCTGCCAGGGATAACTGATTTATAATTTCATTGTGCCAAGCATCAAAGTAATATAAATGTATATAGCTGGAGACCATTTTAAATATTAGCTTGCTAAAGTGGTATAGCTTATTTTAAAAAATCAATAAACCAAAAATATATAACATGAAGCAGAAATAATAGCGCTTCAAAAAAAAAATAAAATAAATAAATACTGCAGACAAATTATAACTATGAGGACATATTGTGCGCTACACAAAGCTCACTTTTTGTCTAGCAATCACACTGAAGCCCAATGCAGCCAGAACATCTACCAGTCTGAAATGGCTGATGGTATAAAGAAATGAATGAATTTTGCTTGGTAGCAAATGTTTACACAAAGCTGCAAGGCATGGTCGATTGCACATATATGTATTTACCTTATTAGTTTTGTTCTGTCAGTTTAAATTTCAGACCAATTGAAGATTGCACCATTATAAGTATGCAAGGACAAGTTAACATATGCTAAGTTTGGGTTACCAACTGCTAACAACACCTGCAATTGGGTATATTCATCAAACAGGTGATATTATCACTAGCACGATAAGACCCCTTCACGTTGTTATTTTATTGGGTCAATTTATCAAACAGTGCATTATTCCAGACAATGATGAATCAAAGCTGTGGGATAATATTGCCCACAAAGTGATATCATCTCATGTGAGATATTACCATCTGCTTGATGGATGCACTGTAAGGAAAACATTCAGATATTCATTCATTAATGTGCATAGCATGCTTTTATTTCTATTACGTGAGCAAAAGTTTGCCTCCTACCTTGAATAAAGAGAACCAACTTACACACATTTACTAAGTAACTGAGACAAATGTGTTCTCATTATCACCTATAATCTGCCTGCAATGTTAAGCTCTTTCATTTTACAATCACCAAAAAGGCAGGGACCTTAATTGCTGAACGAACATCTCAATTTCATTCTTCATGAACTAAGAAGAGACCTCAAAAGAACCGACATCTCTAAACTGCCATTAACATAGATCAATCTGAATTGTTTGCCCAAATAGATAACCGTTGGTTAAGGAGATATAATAAATAGTGAACAGGAGATTTTGTGGTGTCTTCTTTTATTTGCTGTACCAGACAATTTCCATTCATTAGAATACAGACTACCTGGCACATTTCTCATTATGGGGAGTATTGATTACTAACTTTGTATGGGAAATCTGATTAAGAGAGACATATTGAGCATTGCCATAGACAATTTCTATCCTAACTCTTGATTGTCTATTAATCTTGGTAAACTTTGTGAATCACCACAGGTGACTGCAGCCCTGTTACCATATATTAAGCTACTAAAATGAATCAGACAGCAGCAGTTCAACTGAGGCCATATCTTTATTGCTTGTTGCTGAACTCTATTCCACAAAGTATAGAAATATAATTTCAAAACAGGTATGGTTGGAACAGCAGATGGTGTGTACAACCTGCTGTATGTATGAGTATGGTATTTTCACACGTTATTTTCAATTTTGCATATGTGATAGATATGGATAAAAATATATTCTCAAAAAAAGTAATTTTCAGCTGTAAACACAACAGTGATCTAGGTCACTGTAGTTTGCCTTTGTTTTAGCAGTAAAGTGACATTATAGTATAATTTGTTTTCCCTCCCCCAATGTTAGTGTAAGCACTTACCTTAAATGATGTCTCTTAATCCAATCTTCTTCTTCTGTCCTGTAGTTTTCAGCCTTCTCTCCAGCGCTGCTGCAGGTCTCCGATCCAGTGCTGACTCCTCTGTGCTTGCTGGCACTTCCTGTCCACAGTGTCTACATGCGGGTGCACGCTGTCCATAGACTTACCTTGTGTCTCTCCTCGTCTCCCGGCCGAAAATCTGCACTGTGCATGCGACCGCCCCAAGATCGGCAAGTTTTAACCCATTATAAAGCGTTTTTTTGTTTTTTTTTAAAGTGTTTGCATATACCGATTGCTCACTAGCAGTAGATATATGCAAAAAAAACCGGAGGGTTTAATAACCATTTTAAAAGTATATGCAGTGACAACCCCCTATTTTAAAAGAGTCAATTAACTTTGCACAGCAGCTTGTGTTCTTTACATAGAACTCCTCACTAAATACATACATTTTTATTTTGGACTAAATAGTTATGCCAAGTGGTATTATTATCTAAACCACCCCAATATAAATGTTAAAAAAACACAGTCTTTTTGTACCAATCACTGTGTATAAATGTAAGTATTTGTTTTTCCTTTGTATGGCTACTCCTTCCACTTTGATGCATCATATCTAATCAAATCTGTTACCATGATGAATTGCTATTTTTATATAAGGTGCCCACAACTGACTGAGTTTGTCCAAAGCTCAAACAAACAATATTATCTAATGGACAATGAACTTAGGAAATTTAATTATATTCCCTAAGTTCATTGTCCACTAGATAATATTGTCACCTTTCTAATTGTAATTAGAAAGGTGACAACATCCCTTAGTATAAAGTGTATGCATTTGATATTTTTGCAGGATTTAGTCATATTCACCCACAGTTTAAAAAGAACAGAGGATGTGGCACAGGTACAAGGGCTGCTAAGGTTTTAAAATGAAAGTGCTCATACGACCGAGAGCCTTATGTACACCATAAACTCATTTCACTAAGCAATATGCATCACTGGTCATAAAAATAAGAATTTTCAGCTCTTGTTGTTATTATTAACATAGCTTATGCTGAATAACTGAGAGTCACATCACCTAGTAGCAGTATGGTGAGTACTGCAAAATTGTAAAGACACAACCAGTTTAAACAGTGTTTAGAGGGCTGTCTTTGCCATGTCCATGTGCCAGTTTGCTACTTAAAGTACATTTGAAGCCAATACTTTATTGGCTTCAAATGGGAGAGTTATAAACCCTGTCAGCCTTGATTTTTGCCATTTGTGTCCCATTGGGGAGATTTCCCTTCACTTCCTGCCCGATACACACAACAGGAAGTCAGAAGAAATACCTTCAAAGAGAGGGAAATCGCTAGTAGTAAGCAGGGTCACCAGAAAGTGGATTGTGGGTGCAATGTTCTGGCTCCTGCAGACTCCTTTGGCCATCCATGTCCATACCTTAGTAGAGACTTTCAGTGACATGGACAGGGGGAAGAATGAATACACTTAAGTGCAGTGACATCACCACACTTGTATTCAATTGATAACTACAAGTCTACAAATGTACACAAGCCTGAGGAGAAAAAAAAAAGTGATTCAGGTAAGTGGGGGGTGTGGCGATCTGACCTTGTTTTTAGGTTACATCCTTAATATGGGTGTAACATGAAACATGCGGCGTTAATTTCACCGACTAATATTTTTCGTCAAAAACACCTTTTCAGTGACTAGACTAAAACTAAATAAAAACTAAGCTATGATGACTAAAACTATAAAGAAAATATATTAAATTTTAGTAAACTAAAACTAGACTGAAATGTTAGAGAGAGACGATTTGGTAAGAGATCCACTTACCGTAGAACTGATCTCTTTGGACTTCCAGTTCCATCCTGAATGGATGGCTAATTGGTAATATATGCACTGGGCACTGGGGTTACAGCTGATATAGTTTTTTATTTTAATATTTTAGAGTTGCACTTCTACTTGAAAGAATGAAACATCTCATATGCAAGTTGTTATAATCAATGCATGTCCAATTACTGGTCCTTTGTTGAAAATACTTATAAATACTGTTCTTTGTACAACTTAATCTAATTTAAAGGTAAATACATGTTATATATCACAACAGTTAAATCTGTATTGCATGTTCAAACATTAATACCATAAGTAATAACAGGTTAACAGATGTTAACTCCAGGAGTAAATAATGAGATTGGAAATGCTAGATAAATTCTTAAATTACATTTGAACTAACCCCACTAGATTTTAGTCGACTAAATCTACTGGAGATTTAGTCGACTAAAATTAGACTAGACTAAACTAAAACAATTCAGATGACTAAAATATAACTAAAATAAATGGCATTTTAGTAAAAAGACTATCACTAAAACTAATTTGATATTTGCTGTCAAAATTACCCTGGAAACATGGTCAGAAAGGTAAATGCAGCCTTTAACCCTTTCGCTGCCAAGGACGTACGGCATACGGAGCTACAAAAGTGCTTCTGGCTGGCCAGCTCAGTATGCCGTACGGACCTGGCATTTACAGTTCTACTATAAGCTCATGGTCATGCTTATTTTCAGTTTTGCATACCGTAATTTTTTTACCTTTTCGCAAAAAGGCACAGTTTCAAATTTGCAAATATTTGTTATGTATTAACTCAATACAGTTTTATCTTTTAGATTTAGTCAGAAATTATTATTTTTTTGTGCGCTGATACGGATTTTAGTGTGTTTTATCAATTGAATTGTGTATTTTTATCGGTTTAATATTAATTTGAGAAACATTTGCGCAATTATCGCAGGGCCTACAAATTTAGTATCACCAGCTTTTTATTCTACCGGGCCTGCGCTTTCAGAAAATATATGGTTTTGGGGGTCTTTTACAAACGCTAGCAACGCAGCAGTTGAAAATCAAATCAATGGGAAAAGTTGGAGGCATCTGGAGCCTCTCATCCCTGCCTGGAGCGGCTCCAGGCAGGCATCTGTGACTCCATGGATCCCCGCTGCTGTTCCCCGCTTGTAGGGGCTGTGGCAACGGGGATAAAAAAAAATCTCCAGGGTTGGGGGTGGGGCGGAGGAGCAAGGGTTGGCTGACGGGGAGAAGCCACAAGTTTCAGGATGGCTGAGCGGTGAGGAGAACGGAGCC